>NW_026739436.1:4474335-4514461 GCF_022355385.1 Mustela nigripes
CATTCATTGCTCGTTCGTGAGTGTGTTGTGTTTTCCAACTTTTAGTGTCTGGCTGTATTTCCAAATTGAAAGTAATATCTTTCTGTTTTCATACCTTCGTGATCATAAGTGCACAGGATACCTTTTTAATTCTCTTCCCTGAATTATGACTGGATTTGGACTTGAGCTCATGACCTGGGATAGACAAAGTTAGGTATGCCCCTGGAAGAACATATCTCATTGTTCTCTGAGACGCAATCTTACTCATGGATCCCCAAAGTTCAGGCATTCTAGGGAGCCCATGGGGGCGTCTGTTATTTCTTATCACATTTCCATCCAGATGATCTGTCCTGTGCTTAACGTGCTTATCATAGTCACGAACAATATTGGATTAAAGACCGCATCTCTCTTCCTGTCTGTTCATAGGCTTCCAACGTTTTAATACACCCATGTTCGTGGTGTGTATGTTGGCAATTTTTCCAGGTTTCTGATGTTTGGATGCTCCATCAAGACAGAACACCTTCTGCTAATCTTTTGTCTCT
Source organism: Mustela nigripes (assembly GCF_022355385.1). Lineage (NCBI taxonomy): Eukaryota > Metazoa > Chordata > Mammalia > Carnivora > Mustelidae > Mustela > Mustela nigripes. Next base: position 4,474,857 of record NW_026739436.1, read on the forward strand.
TGAACGTATAAAATACCTCTAGCTGACTTAAGCACAATCATTTTGGCTCTCTTCTCCTTTGCAATAGCATAACCTACGTCTTCCTAATTTCTTCACTTTCAGGCTATGTGTATCTTTATAGCTGAAGGATATCTCCTATGGGCAACAGAGGTCGAGTTGTTTAATATTTGTTGTTTTCTTATGGATATTTTCTGTCTTTTTTTTGTAATTTAAACCACTTCTACAAACTGTTTGTATTGTTGGGAGACATTAATCCTGAATGCTGAATGAATTTTTGATAGGTAAGTAGTTCCCTTTGTCATTTCTATTGGATTCTGACTAAGATTCTCTTTGCCTTTCTCCTTTATGGTATTTTCTTTGTGGTTACTTCATAGTGCAATCTCAGTCCTCCCCATGATTTGCATATCTTTTCTGTATGTGTGTGTTCGTGTGTGTGTGTGCGTGTGCATGTGTTAATGTGTGTGTGGTCTGTGTGTGTTTCACATATACTTACTATTAAATTTCAAGATAGGAATTCAGTCTCTTATGGATAACAAATCAATTTGACATGCCCTGAAAACTCACATTCCATCTGTTTCAGGAACAACCCCTGCAAGGAATATCATCTTTTGTCCTCTCCAATAAACACGTATTATCACAAAACTGCCTTCAAATAAACACCACATTTTGGGTGACTCAATAGAGTCTTATTGTTTGTCCCTATACCCCTCGCTTTTTCATATATTTCGTGACTGTCATGAGGGAGTGAAATGGTCTGTTGTCTTTATGAGAATGATAGATGTGAGGAAGCCCAATGCTCTCCACAACACTGCCACATGAGGGAAGTGGAGGAATTCATTCTTGCTTATATGTCAGAAAGAATTTGTGGTAACTTGAAGGACAGTGAGATGGTAGTAGTGTCTGATAACTCGAGCTTGTCTTCAACCATGAAGGCAACAGGAAGATGACCACAACAACTGCAATGGAGTGGAAATTAACCTGAAGCCTACAAAGTAAATTCTACAGAAAAGAGAAAGGTAGTCACAGAGTCTATGAGAGAAGGTGGGAGACATTGCTCATGGCAGATTTAGTTGGTTCATGAATCAGAGGGCAGTGATCCCATATAGAGGGCAAAGGCACAGGAGAGCAGGGCACACTGGGATCCCAGAAGGAACTTGTTTCCTAGTGCCATTTGCTGTGAAGTGCACATGGTCTGAAGGGTACGAGTTCTGGACAACACAAGGCTTGACGGTGGGAGTTTTCAGATCAACAGGCTTGGCAGACATCAACTCAGAAGAACACCATCTTTTTCCTGCATAGGACACCCACAATGATACAGGTGCAGACAGCCTGGAGACCATGATCAGAGACAATACCAGGAGACGCAGTATGAAGATGGTGTGTCCTGTCAGTACATCCGTGAAACGCAGTGTTCGTGGCTATGTCTCAATAAATTTTGGGCTATCGCACCAGCAAAATCAAGACCATGCTACTGGCCAAGCAGGATGGTGAGGATATTTGCTGCCTAGCTGCCAACACGAAATCCAATCCGTGGATCACTTGGAGGACTGCCTTCCTCAGTCCAAGTTGCTTAGTCCAAGCCGAACAGATTCTCCCATAGGGGACATAAAGAAAGCCTTGACCACATGCTCTCTTCTGAACACAGCATTCTGCAGGCCTGCATTCAGCTGATGTGATTGAATGTCTCCTTTCACAAGCACACCAGAGCCCACCAAGGTGAACCTCAGCATATTCAGCCTGGATACCAAACACATCAAACGGCAGGCCAGGAGAGACACTACAGATGACTGGCCTCAAGGACAGAGTCAGCCACAAAACACAGCAGATGGCATGCATGCCACACACATGCACACACAAACACACACACGCACATACACACAACACACACACTCGAAAAACCTTAAAGTCTAGTCCATGGTCACTCCAGGATCTCTTCTTCCTAAAGAAATTATCCTCAGTTTAGAAAACAGAATGCGTTTTTCGAATACAGATTGGAGACAGAGACCTAGATCCAAACAAAAGATGGAAGAATCAATTGATGCCAAGAAAAAAAGAACAAGAAATGATCACGGCTAGGCAATCAGAGTGAAACCTCTACATAGAACACGCCCGGTGGTGTATTGAAAGCAGCGGCCTGGATACTCCCTCCTAATAAGAAAACATAGAAGATATCAGAGAGTCTCGAACCACAGAGATAAAACTGATAAAGATAAAAGAACATAAAGAGCTCCTGAAGAGAAGATTGGTTGGAGACTGGATGCAAAGTCCGAGAACATGGCATAATTGGAAGATCCAAATAGTGACCTGAAAGATTAAGCCTAGAAAATAAGGAAGCAAATTCTCAGAGAAAAGGCAGAATGATGGAACATGATACTGAGTTTAGGGAATCATCATCTCCAAGGAATTGAAAGAGCTGCTCTTGTAGGAGAAGTAAAAGTCAGAAAAAGAAAAGAAGTCTGAACATGGATTTGAAAAATCGGGGTCGAAAATGACCCTCATCTGGGAGCAGAAACAGAGGTCCAGAATCAGAGGTACAGAGGACTCTCATCTCCTTTCACAGCAACAGAGCACAGAAAGACATAGTGTCACTCCCCCTGGAAAATCTAGGCATGGAGGAATATCTTTTGGCAATAGCTATGGGTGAATAGTTTGTCCATAGCCCAGTCACTGACTTCAAGAGGAAAAGCTATACCAGCTCTCGAAGCAGGCCAGGATAGCTCAAGCAACACCAGCCTAAGCCAAAATCCTTATCCCCTCATTTTTGAACAATGACAGAGCAGCTCTCTTGTCTGGAACCAGGAGGTACTCAGACGTCAATGTTTGAGTCCCAGGTTGTGTCCATCAAACCAGAGGCGTCCTTCAGATCGACTCATGATTCCAGGGTCTTGGTATTGAATCTGGTCTCAGGTTTTCTGCTCAGGAGCAAGTAAGCTTCTCCCTTTCCAGTTCCACACCCTGATAGGGAACTCTCTGCCTCTCTGTCCAATACGAGCATGTGCATAGTTGTACAGGATAACAAAGACAAAACCAGTGAACAATAATTGACTGGGTCATGAGGATGTTTTATTGAATTTGGACCTAGGTTCCTATGGAGGGCAGCCATGTACAGAGAACATCCTAAAATGCCCGACCTTCCCTCGGAGCTCCCTTGTCATTCTCCTGTTCTTTTTCATCCTGGATCTCCTCACCAACTTGCAGCATCTGCTGTCTGTCATGCTGTACTAACCCCTTGTTGACACATTATGCATCCTATCAGGGCTCCAAGGAACATGGCTATCTTCCGCAATAGGCATGTGTGCTTATCGCATGAAACCTTTTGTGGGATGGTCATGAGAGGGTGAAGGCGGGCTTGTGCTGCCACATCTGCATGCAGTTCCATAGAGGGTAGCTGCTCCACCCTGAGGGAGTGCTATAAGGTTCTTCCACATTAGAATCCTCTTCAATGTGTCCTTTTCTACATACATTTTTTCCCCCTTAACGGGCACGGAAGTCCTTCAGATGGCTTCACTTGGGCTACGGGTCTCTTCCAACATACTCTCCGTTGTCTCCTGTGGACTCCAAGTACATGAGTAAATCCTGGACCTCAGGTTCTAGGGTGTTGAGTCTGCCTTGGATGCATGGTCATTTTGGAAGATTGGGATGCCTTGTTGGAACCGTATCTGGAGACGCTCAAGGTCTCCGTCCTCACTGTGGAAGACTCCAGACATGACTTTGGCATGGTTGCGGGGGTTCACTTTGAGCTTTCTTTGAGTGGCCCTGATGGAATGAGGGATGCTTGCCTTTCTCCAGAGTCCAGAGGGCTATTGCTGACAATCAAGAGCAAACTCTACGAAATGGGCCATGGAGAAGGTGACATCGACTCATTTCACAAACTTCCTTGATGAGAGACCCAGGCGGCTGCAGTGGTTTTGGACGGCTTCTGCTCCTCTTGCCCACAAATGACTACTATAGCCAAGTGTACTGATCAGGCAAGGGTTGATGAGGAGTGGTTGCTAGGACCCCAAAGCTTTGTAATATTTCAGATACTGGATTCACTGAAGCAGCTGTCCCTCTCCCATGAACGTGGTGTCCTATGGCTTTAGGTAGGAAGCCCCGGGAAGGACAGAACAACAGCCTTCTGAGCCTGAACAAGAACTCAGGGTGTCTTGTGGGATAATGTCCCACTTCCCCTTTCTAGAGACAAATGGGAAAGAAAATGACATTCAGTATACCTTCATTTAGGCCACCATTTCCGCGGAGACGTTAAACTGTCCTAGTTCCTCTACAATGTCTAGAGACCTCAAGAAACGGTGAGGACTCGAGGGTATGAGCAGCTCTCCATGGGGTTTGTCATCCTGTGAGGGAGAGCATCCTTTTTCAGCGTCTTTTGCCTATGGGTCAGTGATGACTAAGGGATGGAAAGTCCCTTTTCGAGGGAAAAGGTGAGGGCATTGATATATGGTGCCATATGTGGCCTCGTCTCCTAGTGCTCTGAAACACGTTGCTAAGGGATTAGGCTTCTGTCTACGTGGTTTTCGCTTAATGTGCTTTGCAAAGTCTGCGAGGAGGGTGACATTCTTCTCAGAGCTAACATTTAAGGAAGAGGCCTGGACCGCACCCGTTGTCATCATTAGTTAACTGTACTTGTTGTTTAACGCATATACACATGTTGACCAAGTCTCTTTAGTCAGAAGGAAAGGGATGGCCTATACCGATGGCTTGCAAGGCCCATTCGAACAGACCTTTCGAGTGAGCCACAATGCCCTTGCAAGGACTAGTGTATCAGGAAGTTTGAGTCCATTTCGGTACCACAGTATTCCTCAGCCGTCGAAGTGAATGAACCCCTCGACTTGCCTTGACAAGAATGTCCCATGCCTGGCTGATGGGAAATGGAAAAGGCAAGCAGACAAAGGGAAATGTCATATGGCTTCCCACAATATGTGCCTCGGGAGGAATACCTTGGCCCTTAGTAAAGGAAGGGAAAACTGAAGGGCAATAATTCAGAAAAGAAGACCTACAGGGGTGACTCAGGACTCTGAGAACCAAGTTGAGGGTTACAGAAAAGAGAACTGCTTAAGGGGTGTTCAGGAGTTGTGGAATATATTAGGAGGAGAATTAGGACATATATGTAACTAGCATCCGTGAATACTCTGTCAGTAATGGATGATGTATGATAGGCAGGCTTTCTCAACAGAACAGCAACAACAACAAAAATTCAGAGGAAAACATTCTGGCCCTCTCAAAACCAAAGTACGTCACAGGGAGAAAAGGAAAGCATTATATTGTTTATTATCTTTCCTTATTGAAATGACATTGGATTGCTTTACTAATATGCCCTTATCTGAATTGGGTCCTTATCCTTGTGATTTAGAGTCTACGTGCCTTTTCCATCTCTGGAATCTATGAGAGGAAATGACAATGCCTTCATTAAATACCTACAAGAGTGGCCCAGGAAAATGACTTGGACCTGGCCTTCTGTGTGTTGGCAGGTGTTGGAGCACTGCTTCAAACGATTCAGTCAATACTAGAGAGCTGAGTATTTGTAGGTTTCCTGACATAATCTTGGGAGTTTCTATGTTTCTGGGAATTTATCCTTTTCTCTCATTTCTGGGATTGCTAGCATAAATGTGTGGATGTGCCTCTTAGGCTATTCTTTTTTCCTTGCTACCAGTTGTCATGTGGTTTCATACTTGCAGCTGTCTGGTTGTTTCCCTTTTTATCCCTGCAATTTCTTCTGCGGTTTTTTCGTGTTTTCAAAACTGAAGTGTAAGATTTCCTGATTTTTTTTCCTATTGGTTTGTTTGTATTTCCTTAATTTTGATAATCACATGTATGATTTCAATTATTCTGTTAATTTTGTAGTTCGATTTTCTTCATCTTGTTCCTTCAGTCATCCAGTTAGGTGGGTTTCTTTATTGGTGTTTTTAAATTTTGGAAATGCATGCATTTAATCCTAATGGTTTCCCCATAAAATGTTTTGGCATCATCCTCTAAGTTACTTGACATTCCTTTGTTCATGGCTCTTTCTGCTTTTGCTTTGGATTATCTTTGTTGCATTCATTGCTAGTTCGTGAGTGTGTTGTGTTTTCCAACTTTTAGTGTCTGGCTGTATTTCCAATTTGAAAGTGATATCTTCCTGTTTTAATACCTTCGTGATCATAAGTGCACAGGATAGGTTTTGACTTCTTTTCCATGAATTACAACTGGATTTGGACTCGAGCTCATGACCTGCGATAGACAAAGTTATGTCTGCCGCTGGGAAGAACATATCTCATTGTCCTCAGAGACGCAATCTTACTCATGGATGCCCAAAGTTCAGCTGGTCTCGAGAGCCCAAGTGAACGTCTGTTATTCCTTAGCACCTTCCTATTCGGAGGACCCTCCTGTGCTTAACGCGGATATCATAGTTCCCAACAGTATTGGATTAAAGTCACCATATCCCTTATTCTCCATTCGTAGGCTTCCAACGCTTAGATACACCCTTATTCGTGGTATATATGTTGTCAATTCTTCCAGGTTTTTGTTGTTTTGATGCTCCATCAAAGCAAAACACCTTCCGCTAATCTTTTGTCTCTCGAAGGCATAAAATCACTCTCACTGACTTAGGTACAAACACTTTGGCTCTCTTCTCCTTGGCAAGAGCTTAACCTACATCTTCCTGATTTCTACACTTGCAAGCTATGAGTATCTTTATAGTTGAAGAAAATCTCCTATGTGCAACAGAAGGTCGAGCTTTTTTAATATATGTGTTTTCTTTTGGATCTTTTCGACCTCTTCTTTTGTTTTGTTTTGGAATTTCGACCACTCCTACCAACTGTTTGTATTGACGGGAGACTTTAGGCGTGAATAACGAATGAATTAGTGATAGGTAATAGTTCACTTGCTCTTCAGGAAGAGAGATCGTGATTTTTATCCAATACTTTTGGGAAATACGTTATCCAGGTTAAGCACAGGACAGAACATCTGGATGGGAAGGAGATAAGGAATAATTATGGGTAGCAATTCAATTTGACATACTTTGAAAACTCACATTCCATCCGTTTCAGAAAAATCTTCTGCAAGGAAAGTCATCTTTTGTCCTCTTCGAGAAACACGTGTTCTCACAAAACTGCCTTCAACAAACACCAGCATTTGAGTTACTCATTACATTCGTACTGTATGTCCCACTATCCTTGCTTTTTCATATGTTTCTTGACTCTTGTGAGGGAGTGAAATCTTCTGTTTGTTGTCTTTCTGAGAATGATAGATGTGACGAAGCACAATGCTCTCTGCAACACAGCCATATGAGACAAGTGGCAGAATTCATTCTTGCTTATATATCAGTATGAATTTGCGGTGACATGGAGGATAGTAAAATGGTAATAGTGTCTAATAACTTCATGCTTGTATTCTGCCATGAAGGCAACAGGAAGATGACAACAACAACTGCAATGGGGTGGAAATTGACCTGAAGCCTAGAAGGTAAACTCCACAGCAAAAGAGAACGGAAGTCACAGAGATGATGGGAGAAGGTTATAGATATGGCTCAGGTCAGGGGAGATTTGGTTGGTTCGTGGATCAGAGGGCTGTGAGCCCATGCAGAGGACAAAGGCACAGGAGAGCAGGACACACTGGGAACCGACAAGGAACCTGTTTACAATTGCCGTTGGCTGAGGGTCTGGAGGGCACGAGTTTTTAACAACACAAGTCTTGAGGGCTGGGGTTCTCAGATCAGTAGGCTTGTGAGACATCAACTCGAACGAACACCATCTTTTCCTGCATAGAGAAGGCAGAATCATGTAACATGAAATTGAGCTTAGTTAATCTCCACGGAATTGAAAGAGGTGCGTCTTGTAGGAGAAGTCAGAGTGAGAGAAAGAAAAGAGCCCTGAACATAGATTGGAGAAATGGGGCTGAAAACAACCCTCATCTGAGAGCAGAGACAGAGGTCCAGTATCAGGGGCACCGAGGACTGCCATCACCTTCCAAATAAGCAGAGCACCAAAAGACATAGTGCCATTCCCCTTGAAAAATTTAGGCATTGAGGTATTCTCTTTAGGCAAATAGGCATCGGAGAATAGTTTGTTCATATCCCAGTCACTGACTTCAAGAGGAAATTCTATACCAGCTCTTGTAGCAGGCCAGATAGCTCAAGCAACACCAGCCCAAGCCAAAATCTTTATCCCCTGCATTTCTCAACAATGACAGAGCAGCAGTTCCTTTATAGAACCTGGAGTTATTCAGAAGTCAAAGGTTGGGTCCTGGGTTTTGTCCATCAGTTCAGAGGTGGCCTTCATATCAACTCATAATTCCTGGGTCTAGGCATTGAATCTGGTCTCAAATAAGCTTCTCCCTCTCCAACTCCACCTCCTGATTGGGATGTCTATGCCTTTCTGTCCAATACAAGCATGTGCATGTTGGAGAATATAACAAAACAAAACCAGTGCACAATAATTGACTGAGGCCTGAGGATGTTTTATTGAATTTTGACCTAGCTTCCGATGGAGGGCAGCCAGGTACAGAGAGCCTCCCACCATCCTAAAATGCCCGACCTTCGCTCAGAGCTCCTTGTTCATTCTCCTGTTCTTTGTCGTCCTGGATCTCCTCACCAACCTGCAGCATCTGATGTGTGTCGTACTATACTGACCCCGTGATGACACATTGTGCATCCTCTCGGGGCTCCATTGGAACATGCCCATCTTCCACAAGAGGCACTGTTTGCTTATCACATGAAACCAATGGGGGATTGTCATGAGAGGAGAAAGCGGGCTGGTGCTGCCACATCTCCTTGCAGTTCCACAAAGGGTAGCTGCTCCACCCTGAGGGGGTGCTCCAGGTTCTTCCACATTCAATCCTCTTCAATGTGTCCTTTTGGACATACAAGTTGTCTTCCTGAATCGGGCATGGAAGTCTTTCAGATGGCTTCACTTGGGCTAAGGGTATCTTGAAACATGCTCTCTGTTGTTCCTGTGGACTCCAAGTACATGAGTCTATCCTGGACCTAAAGTTCTAGGGTGTAGATTCTGCCTTGGGTGCATGGTTTTTGGAAGATTGGGATAGCTTTTTGGCACCGTTTCTGGAGAAGCTCGAGGTACTCGTGTCCTTGCTGTGACAGAATCTAGACATCCTTTGGCACGGGTCCGTGGGTTGACTTTGAGCTTTTCTTGGGTGGCTCTTTTCCTGTTCAGGAACTCTGAATTGGGTGTAAAGACCTCACCCTTGCACAGGGCTCAGATTTCCTTCCCTGAGGTTTTGCTGGAAGTCTGATTGTTTCTTGGCCTGTCATTGCTAAAATGGAATGAAGGATGCTTGCCTTTCTCTGGAGTCCAGAGTGTCAGTGCTGACAGTCACGACCACATACTACGAATAGAGCCATGGAGAATGTGACACCATCTCACTTCGCAAACTACCTTGGTGAGGGTCCCAGGCGGCTCCAGCAGTTAGGGACGGCTTGAGGTCCTCTTGGTGCACCCATGAAATTACAGCCACGTGTCGTAATCAGGCGTGGGTTGATGAGTAGTCGTTGCTATGACCTCAATGCTTTGTGACATCACAAATGCTGGCTTCACTGAAGCAACTGTCCCTCTCCCATAAACTTGGTGTCCTATGGCTTTAGGTAGGAAGCCCCAGGAAGGACAGAACAGGAGCCATCTGACCTGAACAGGAACTCCGGTTGTCTTGTGGAATAATGTCCCACTTCACCTTTCTAGAGACAAAGTGGAAAGAAAATGGCATTCAGTATACCTTCCTTTAGGCCAACATATCCCCGGAGATGGCAAGTTGTCCTATTTCCACCACAATTTCTAGAGATGTCAAGAAACGGCGAGGCCTCCTGGGTATGAGAGCTCCACGTGGGGTTTGTCATCCTGTGGATGAGAGCTTCCTTCAGCATCGTTAGCCTATGGGTCAGTGATGACTAAGGGACGGAAAGTCCCTTTCCGAGGTAAAAGGTGAGGGCATCAATATATGGTGCCGTCTGTGGCCTCATCTCCTAGTGTTCTGAAACACGTGGCTAAGGGATTTATCCTCTGTCTACCTGGCTTTCACTAAAAAAAACTTTGCAAAGTGTTCGAGGAGAATGACATTCTGCTTCAGAGCTATCTCTTAAAGAAGAGGCCTGTACCGCACCCGATGTCATCATTAGTTAACTGTACTTATTGTGGTAACGGGTGTAGACATGTTGACCAAGTCTCTTTAGTCAGAAGGAAAGGGACGGCCTATGCCGAGGGCTTGCAAGGCCCATTTGAGAAGACCTTTGGAGTGAGCCACAATGCCCTTGCAAGGACTAGTGGATCAGGAAGTTTGGGTCCATTTCGGCACCACAGTATTCCTCAGCCGTCGAAGTGAATGAAACCCTGGACCTTGCCTTGACATGAATGTCCCTTGCCTGGGTGAGGGGTAATGGAAAGGGCAAGCAGACAAAGGGAAATATCCTATGGCTTCCCACAATATGTGCCTCTGGAGGAATACCTTGGCCCTTAGTAAAGGAAGGGAATACTGAAGGGCAAGAAGTCAGAGAAGGAGACCCACCAGGAGTGACTTAGGACTCTGAGAACCAAGTTAAGGGTTACAAAAAAGAAAACTGCTTAATGGGTGTTCAGGAGTTGTGGCATATATTATGAGGAGCACTAGGACGTGCATGCAACTAAAGCATCCATGAATACTCTGTCAAAAATGGATGATGGATGATAGGCTGACTTTCTCAACATCAGGGGAAATCACTCTGGCCCTTTCAAAATGAAAGGAAGGCACATGGAGAAAAGGAAAGCATTATATTTTTTATTATCTTTCCTTATTAAAATCACATGGGATTTGTTTCCTAAAATGTCCTTCTCTGAATTAGGTCTTTATCCTGTGAATTAGAGTCTACCCGCCTCTTCCATCTCTGGAATCGATGAGAGGACATGACAAGGCCTTCGCTAAATACTTAGAAGTGTGGCCCAGGAAAATGACTTGGACCTGGCCTTCTGTGTGTCTGCAGGTGTTGGATTACTGCTTCAAACGCTTCAGTCACTACAAGAGAGTTGATATTTTGTAGGTTTTTGACCTAATCTTGGAAGTTTCTTTGTGTCTGGGAATTTATGCTTTTCTCTCAGTTCTTGGATTTGCTAGTATAAATGTGTGGATGTGCTCTTCGGTTATTCTTTTTTCATTTCTACCACTTGTCATGTGGTTTAATACTGTGAGCTGTGTGCTTTTCTCCCTGTTTTTTCCCAATAATGGCTTCGGCGGGTTGTTCGTGTTTTCAAAACTGAAGTGTGAGATTTTTTTTTTCCTAATTGTTTGTTTGTATTTCCTTAATTTTGATAATCACATGTATGATTTATATTTTTCTGTTAACTCTGGAGGTCAGTTTTTCTTCATTCTGTTCCTTCAGTCGTCCAGTTAGGTGGCTTTCTTTTTCGCTGATTTTAAATTTTGGAAATGCATGCATTTAAACCCATATAATGTTTTGGCATCATCCCATAAGTTTCTTGACATCCTTTGTTCATGGCTCTTTCTGCTTTTCCTTTGGATTTTCTTTCTTGCATATTTTACTAGTTCCTGAGTGTGTTGTGTTTTCCATCTTTTAGTGTCTGGCTGTATTTTTAATTTGAAAGTGATATCTTCCTGTTTTCATATCTTCGTGATCAGAAGTGCACAGGATAGGTTTTGACTTCTCTTCCAGGAATTACGACTGGATTTGGACTCGAGCTCATGACCTGCGATAGACAAAGAGAGGTCTGCCGCTGGAAGAACATATCTTATTGACCTCAGAGATGCAATCTTACTCATGGATCCCCAAAGTTCCGGTGGTCTTAAGTGCCCTTGTGGACGTCTTTTCTTTTTTAGCTCCTTCCCATTCAGATTATCTGTCCTGTGCTTAACCTGGATATCATAATTCCCAACAGTATTGGATGAAAGTCGCCATCTCCCTTCCTGTCTGTTCATAGGCTTCCAACGTTTAGATACACCCATGTTCTTGATGTATATGTTGGCAGTTCTTCCAGGTTTCTGTTGTTTTGAAGCTCCATCAAGACAAAACACCTTCCACTAATCGTTTGTCTCATGAAGGCAAAAAATTACTCTCACTGACTTAGTCACAAACACTTTGGCTCTCTTCTCCTTGGCAAGAGCATAACCTACCTACTCCCAATTTCTTCACTTGCAAACTATGAGTATCTTTCTTAGTCGAACGAAATTTCCTATGGGCAACAGAAGTTCGAGCTTGTTAATATATGCTGTTTTCTTGTTAATTTATGCGGTTTTCTTTCTTCTTTTCTACCTTTTTTTTTTTTTTTTTTGTATTGGTTTTGGAATTTCAACCACTCCTACAAAATGTTTGTATTCATGGGAGACTTTAGTCTCATTTCGGTTGGCTTCTCACTTTGATTCTATTTGCCTTTTCCCTTTATGGTATTTTCCTTGGGTTTGCTTCATTGGTACGATACCTCGCTTCCTCCCCATCTTTTGCATGTCTTATTTTCGTGTGTGTTCTTGTGTGTCCATGTGCATGTGTTAATGTGTGTGTGGTCTGCTTGAGTTTCACATAACACTTATTATTAAAATATGAGAGATAGGAATTCGGTATCTAATGTGTAGCAATTATTTGACATGCCTTGAAAACTCACATTCCATCCGATTCTGAAAATCTCCTGCAATGAATGTCATCTCTTGTCCTCATTGGAAACACGTTTTCTAACAAAACTGCCTTCAAACACCACCATTTGAGTTCCTCATTAGAGTCGTACTGTTTGTCCCAATACCCTTGATTTTTCGTAAGTTTCTTGACTGTCATAAGGGAGTGAAATCATCTGTTGTCTTTCTGAGAATGATAGGTGTGACAAAGCCCAATGCTCTCTGCAGCACTGCCATATGAGACAACTGGAAGAATTCATTCTTGCTTATGTCTCAGTAGGAATTTGCGGTGATTTAGAGGACAGTAATCTGGTAGTAGTGTCTAATAACCTCATGCTTGTCTTCAGCCATGAAGGCCACAGGAAGATGACCACAATAACCGTATTGAGGTGGAAATTGACCTGAAGCCTACAAGGTAAACTCCACAGCGAAAGAGAACGGAAGTTGCAGAGATGATGGGAGAAGGTTGGGTACATGGCTCAGGGGAGATTTGGTTGGTTCATGGAACAGAGGCCCGTAGCCCATGCAGAGGACAAAGGCACAGGAGAGCAGGGCACACTGGGAACCCACAAGGAACCTGTTTCCCAGTGCCATTGGCTGTGGAACGCAGAGGGTCTGAAGGGCACGAGTTCTTGACAACACAAGTCTTGAGGGCTGGAGTTTTCAGATAAGCAGGCGTGGCAGACATTGACTCGAAAGAACACCGTATTTTTCCTGCATAGAGAAGGCAGAATGATATAACATGATGATGACCTTAGGGAATCTCCAAGGAATTGAAAGAGGTGCCTCTTGTAGGAGAAGTCAGAGTGAGATTAAGAAAAGAGCCCTGAACGTAGATTGGAGAAATTGGGGCTTTAAACGACCCTCATCTGGGAGCAGAGACAGAGGTCCAGAACCAGAGGCACCAAGGACTGCCATCACCTTCCAAAGAAGCAGAGCACCAAAAGACATAGTGCCATTCCCCTTGGAAAATCTAGGCATTGAGGTATTCTCTTTAGGCAAATAGGCATCGGAGAATAGTTTGTGCATAGCCCAGCCAATGATTTCATGAAGAAAAGCTATACCAGCTCTCGAAGCAGGCCGGATAGCTCAAGCAACACCAGCCCAAACCAAAATCGTTATCCCCTGCATTTATGAACAACGACAGAGCAGCGGTTCTTGTCTAGAAACAGGAGGTATTCAGAATGCAAAAGCTGGGTTCAGGGTTGTGTCAGTTCAGAGGCAGCCTTCAGATCACCTCATGATTCCAGGGTCTTGGCATTGACTCTGGTCCCAGGTTTTCTGCACAGGGGCAAGTAAGAATCTCCCTCAGCACCAAACCCTGATTGGGATCTCTATGCCTCTCTGTCCAATACGTGCATGTGCATCGTTGGACAAGATAACAAAAACTAAAGCAGTGCACAATAAATGCCTGGGGCCTGAGGATGTTTTATTGAATTTGGACATAGGTTCCTATGGAGGGCAGCAAGGTACAGAGAGCCTCCCACCATCCTAAAATGCCAGACCTTCACTCGGAGCTCTCTTGTTCATTCTCCTGTTCTTTGTCATCCTGGATCTCCTCACCAACCTGCAGCATCTGCTGTCTGTTGCGCTGTACTGATCCCATGTTGAACACTGTGCATCCTCTCGGGGCTCCATTGCAACATGCCCATCTTCTGTAAGAGGCACTGTTTCCTTATCACATGAAACTATTTGGGGGATGGTCATGTGAGGGTGAAGGCAGGCTTGTGCTGCCACATCTCCATGCAATTCCACAGAGGGTAGCTGCTCCACCGTGAGAGAGTGCTCAAGGTTCTTCTGCATTCGAATCCTCTTCAATGCGTCCTTTTGGACATACAAGTTGTCTTCCTGAAATACACACGGAAGTCTTTCAGATGGCTTCACTTGGGCTTGGGTCTCTTCCAACATGCTCTCCGTTGGCTCCTGTGGACACCAAGTACATGAGTCCATCCTGGACCTAAGTTTCTATGGTGCAGAGTCTGTCTTGAATGCATGGTCACTTTGGTAGTTTTGGAGGCCTTGTTGGCACCGTTTCTTGAGACGCTTGAGGTTCTCGTGTCCTCACTGTGGATGACTCCAGACATGTCTTTGGCACGGTTGCGGGGGTTCACATTGAGCTACCCTTAGGTGGAACATTTCCTGTTCTGTACCTCTGAGTTTGTTCGGTGTGGGGGCCTCACCCTTCCGCATGGCTCAATTTCCTCCCCTGAGGTTTTGCTGTTGGTCTGATTGTTTCTTTGCCTGTCGTGGCTAAGATGGAATCCTTTCTCTGGTGTCCAGAGGCTTGGTGCTGAGAGTCACGACCACACACTACAAATTGGGCCATGGAATAGGTGACACCGACTCGCTTTATAAACAGCCTCGGTGAGAGACCCAGGTGACTCCAGCAGTTAGGGACAGTGAGGTTCTCTTGGTGCACCCATGAATACTCCAGCCAAGTGTAATGTTCAGGCGTGGGTTGATGAGGAGTGGTTGCTATGACCTCAAAGCTTTGTGACATCACAGATGTTGGCTTCACTGAAGCAGCTATCCCTCTCCCATGAACTTGGTATCCTATGGCTTTAGGTAGGAAGTCCCAGGAAGGACAGAACAGGAGCCCTCTGAGCCTGAACAAGAACTCAGGTTGTCTTGTGGGATAATGTCCCACTTCCCCTTTCTAGAGACAAAGAGGAAAGAAAAAGACATTCAGTATACCTTCCTTTAGGCCAAAATATCCCCTGAGACGGTAAGGTGTCCTATTTCCACTACAATTTATAGAGATGTCAAGAAACGGTGAGGCCTTCCGGGTATGAGTGCTCTCCATGGCGTTTGTCATCCTGCAGGTGAGAGCTCCTTTGTCAGTGTCTTTTGCCTATGGGTCAGTGATGACTACGGGACAGAAAGTCCCTTTTCGTGGAAAAAGGTGAGGGCATCGATATATGGTGCCGTCTGTGGCCTCATCTCCTAGTTCTCTGAATCGCTTGGCTAAGGGATTAGGCCTCTTTGTATCTGGCTTTCACTTAAAAAACTTTGCAAAGTCTTCAAGGAGAGTGATATTCTGCATCAGACCTAACCCTCAATGAAGAGGCCTGGACCGCACCCATTGTCATTATTAATTTACTGTACTTTTGAGGTAATGGGTACAGACTTGTTGACCAAGTCTATTTAGTCAGAAGAAAAGGGAAGGGTATACTGACGGCTTGCAAGGCCCATTCTATCAGACCTTTGGAGTGAGCCACAATGCTTTTGCAAGGACTAGTGGATCAGGAAGTTTGGGTCCATTTCGGCACCACAGTATTCCTCATCTGTCCTAGTGAATGACACCCTCGACCTTGCCTTGACATGAATGTCCCATGCCCTGCTGATGGGAAATGGAAAAGGCAAGGAGACAAAGGGAAATATCATATGGCTTCCCACAATGTGTGCCTCGGGAGGAATACCTTGGCCCTTAGTAAAGGAAGGCAATACTGAAGGGCAAGAAGTCAGAGGAGACCCACCATGTATGACTCAAGACTCTGAGAATCCAGTTGAGGGTTACAGAAAAGAGAACTGCTTAATGTGTGTTCAGTAGTTGTGGCATATATTAGGAGGAGCAGTAGGACTTTCATGCAACTAAGGCATCCGTGAATACTCTGTCAAAAACGGATGATGGATGATAGGCAGGCATTCTCAACAGTACAGCAACAAAACAACATAAATTCAGAGGAAAACAATGTGGCCCTCTCAAAACCAAAGGAAGTCACAGGGAGAAAAGGAAATCATTATATTTTTTATTATCTTTCCTCATTGAAATGGCATGGGATTGGTCTCCTAATATGTCCTTCTTGAATTGGGTCTTTATCCTTGTGAATTAGTTTACCCACCTCTTCCATCTCTGGATTGAATGAGAGGCCATGACAATACCTTCACTAAATAGCTAGAAAAGAGGCCCAGGAAAATGACTTGGCCTGGCCTTCGGTGCATTGGCAGGGGTTGGATTACTGCTTCAAATGCTTCCGTCACTACTAGAGAGCTGAGATTTTGTAGGTTTCCTGACCTAATCTTGGAAGTTTCTATGTGTCTGGGAATTTATCCTTTTCTCTCAGTTCTTGGATTTGCTAGCATAAATGTGTGGATGTGCTCTTCGATTATTCTTTTTTCATTTCGACCACTTGTATTTTGGTTTCATACTGTCAGCTGTGTGCTTCTCTCCCTGTGTTTTCCCAGTAATGGCTTCGACGGTTTGTTTTTGTTTTCAAACCGAAGTGTGGGATCTCCTGATTTTTTTTTTCCTATTGGTTGGTTTGTTTTTCCTTAATTTTGATAATCACATGTATGATTTCTATTTTTCTGTTAACTCTGGGTTCGGTTTTTCTTCATTCTGTTCCTTCAGTCGTCCTGTTAGTTGGCTTTCTTTTTCGCTGATTTTAAATTTTGGAAATGCATGCATTTAACCCTAATGGTTTCCCCATAAATTGTTTTGGCATCATCCCATAAGTTTCTTGACATTCCTTTGTTCATGGCTCTTTCTGCCTTTCCTTTGGATTTTCTTTCTTGCATATTTTGCTAGTTCCTGAGTGTGTTGTGTTTTCCAACTTTTAGTGTCTGGTTGTATTTCCAATTTGAAAGTGATATCTTCCTGTTTTCATACCTTCGTGATCAGAAGTGCACAGGATAGGTTTTGACTTCTCTTCCAGGAATTACGACTGGAGTTGGACTCGAGCTCATGACCTGCGATTGACAAAGATAGGTCTGCTGCAGGGAAGAACATATCTTATTGTCCTCAGAGATGCAATCTTACTCATGGATCCCCAAAGTTCCGGTGGTCTCAAGAGCCCTTGTGGACGTCTTTTCTTCCTTTTTTCCTTCCCATTCTGATGATCCGTCCTGTGCTTAACGTGGATATTATAGTTCCCAACAGTATTGGATAAAAGTCGCCATCTCCCTTCCTGTCTGTTCATAGGCTTCCAACGTTTAGAAACACCCTTGTTCGTTGGCAATTTATATGTTGGCAATTCTTCCAGGTTTCTGTTATTTTGAAGCTCCATCAAGACAAAACACCTTCCGCTAATATTTTGTCTTTCGAATGTATAAAATCACTCTCGCTGACTTAGGCACGTGCACATTGGCTCTTCTCCTTGGCAATAGCATAACCTCTGTCTTCCCAATTCCTTCACTTCCAAGCTATGACTATCTTTATAGTCGAGGAAAATCTGCTATGGGCAACAGAAGGTTGAGCTTGTTTAATATTTGTTGTTTTCTTATGGATGTTTTCTACCTTTATTTGTTTGTTTGTTTTGGAATTTCAACCACTCCTACAAACTGTATTGACGGTAGATTTTGGTACTGAATAATGAATGAATTAATGATAGGTAATAGTTCCCTTTTTTATTTCGGTTGGCTTCTCACTTGGATTCTATTTGCCCTTCCCCTTTAGGGTATGTTCTTTGGTTTGCTTCATTGGTACGATTCCTCGCTTCCTCCCCATCTCTTGCATGTCTTATCCTTGTGTGTGTTCATGTGTGTGCATGAGCATCATGTGTTAATGTGTGTGTGGTCTGTGTGTGTTTCACATCACACTTATTATTAAAATATGAGAGAATGGAATTTGTTCTCTTATGGGTAGCAATTCAATTTGACATGCCTTGAAAACTCACATTCCATCAGTTTCAGGAAATCGCCTGCAAGGAATGTCATCTCTTGTCCTCTTCAAGAAACACGTGTTCTCACAAAACTGCCTTCAAACAAACACAACCATTTGAATTCCTGATTAGAGTCATACTGTCTGTACCAATACCGTTGCTGTTTTGTATGTTTCTTGACTGTCATGAGTTAGTGAAATCGTCTGCTTGTTGTCTTTCTGAGCATGATAGATGTGACAATGCCCAAAGTTCTCTGCAATATTTCCATAAGAGACAAATGGAAGAATTCCTTATTGCTTATGTCTCAGTATGAATTGCAGTGACATGGAGGACAGTGAGATGGTAGTAGTGTCTAATAATCTCATGCTTGTTTTCAGCCATGAAGGCAACAGGAAGATGAACACAACAACTGCATTGGGGTGGAAATTGACCTGAAGCCTACAAGATAACTGCACAGCGAAAGAGAACGGAAGTTGCAGAGATGATGGGAGAAGGTTGGAGACATAGCTCAGGGGAGATTTGGTTGTTTCGTGAATCAGAGGGCAGGAGCCCTTGAAGAGGACCAAGGCACAGGGGAGCAGGGCACACTTGGAACCCACAAGGAACCTGTTTCCCAGTGCCATTGACTGTGACACACAGAGGTTATAAAGGGCACGAGTACTTGACAACACAAGTGATGGGGGCTGATGTTTTCATATCAGCAGGCTTGGCAGACAGACTTGAAAAAACACCATCTTTTTCCTGAATATGACACCAACAAGCGTCCAGGAGCAGACAGCCTGGAGACAATGATCAGAGAGAGACAATACCAAGAGACCCAGTGGTAAGATGGTGAGTCGTGGGAGTGATTCCGTGAAAGGCAGTGTTCGTGGAGATGACTCAATGTGGACATAATAAATTTTGGGCTCCCACAAAAGCAGCATCAAGACAGACATACAGGCCAAGACAGGTATGTGAGGACATAGGCTGCCTAGCCAGCCAACACGAAATCCAAACCGTGGAACACACAGAGGACTGCCTTCCTCAGTGCGAGATGCTTAGTCCAATGAGAACAGATTCTCCCATAGGGGACGAGATGAAAGCTTTGACCACATGTTCTGTTCAGAACACAGCATTCTGCAGGCCTGCGTTCTGTTGAGTTGGTGGAATTTCTCCTTTCACAGGCACACCAGAGCCCACCAAAGTAAACCTCAGCATATTCAGGCAGGACCCTAAAAACAACAAACGGCTGGAAAGGAGAGCTACTGCAAATGACTGGCCTCCAGAACAGGGTCAACCACAACACAAACAACAGATGGCATGCATGCCACATACAACTCACAAACACACATACATGCACTCACTCACCAAACCTTAAGGGCCAGCCCTGGGTCACTCAGAGATCTCTTCTTCCTAAAGAAATTACCATCAGGTTAGAAAACAGAATGAGATGTAATCTTGCCATTTGCGACAACATGGATGGAACTAGGGCATATCATGCTTAGTGAAATAAGTCAAGCAGAGAAATACAACTATCATATGATATCCCTGATATGAGGAAGTGGTGATGCAACATGGGGGCTTAAGTGGGTAGGAGAACAATAAATTAAACAAGATGGGATTGGGAGGGAGACAAACCATAAGTGACTCTTAATCTCACAAAACAAAGGAGAGTTGCTGGGGGGAGGGGGTTTGGGAGAAGGGGGTGGGATTAAGGACATTGGGGAGGGTATGTGCGTTGGAGAGTGCTGTGAAGTGTGTAAACCTGGTGATTCACAGACCTGTACCCCTGGGGATTAAAATAAATGTTTATTAAAAAAAAAAGGAAACAGAATGAATTTAATGAATACAGAGAGGTGACAGAGACTTAGATCCAATGCAAAGATGGAAGAATCAATTGATGCCCAGGTAAAGGAAGAAGGAATTATCACGGCTAGGAAATCACAGTGAAACCTCTACATAAAACACGCCCGATGCGGGGTTATAATCAGCAGCCTGGATACTCGCTGTACATCAGAATACATAGAAGATATCAGAGAGTCTCGAACCACAGAGATAAAACTGATAAAGATAAAAGCACCTAAAGAACTCCTGAAGAGAAAATTGGTGGGAGACTGGATGCAAAGTCCGGGAACATGGCAGAAGTGGAGGATCCAATTAGGGACTGGGAAGAACAAGCCTAGAAAAAAAGGTGGCAAATTCTAAGAGAGAAGGCAGAATGATGGAACATGATAATGAGCCTAGGGAATCTCGAAGGAAATGAAAGAGGTGCCTTTTGTATGAGAAGTAAGAGTAAGAGAAAAGAGGGCTGATCATAGATTGGAGAGCTCGGGGCTGAAAAGGACCATCATAGGGAGCAGAGAAAGTGGTCCAGAATCAGAGGCACAGAAGATTCCCATCACCTTCCATAGAAGGAGAGCATCAAAGACATAGTTTCATTCCACCTGGAAAATCGAGGCATGGAGATATTCTCTTTACGCAAATGGGCATCGGAGAATAGTGTGTCCATAGCCCAGTTCCACAGAGGATAGCTGCTCCACCCTGAGGGAGTGCTCAAGGTTCTGCCACATTCGAATCCTCTTCAGTGCGTCCTTTTGGACATACAAGTTGTCTTCCTGAAACGGGCACGGAAGTCTTTCAGATGGCTTCACTTGGGCTATGGGTCTCTTCCAATATGCTCTTCGTTGGCTCCTGTGGACTCCAAAACAATGAGTCCGTCCTGGACCTAAGGTTCTAGGGTTTAGAGTCTGCCTTGGATGCATTTTCTTTTTGGAATATTGGGAGGTTTTGTTGGCACCGTTTCTGGAGACACTCGAGGTACTCGTGTGCTTGCTGTGGAAGACTCCAGACATGTCTTTGCAAGGTTGCGGGGGTTCATTTTGAGCTTCCCTTGGGTGGCCCTTCTGTTCAGATGCTCTGTGATTTAGTGGGGAGGGCCTAAGCCTTGCGCACGGCTCGGATTTCCTCCCCTGAGGCTTTGCTTGCAGTCTGTTAGTTTCTTGGCCAGTCGTGGCTAAGATGGAATGACGGATCCTTGCCTTTCTTCGAGGTCTGGAGGGCTGGTGCTGACACTCACGACCAAACACTACGAATTGGGCAATGGAGAAGGTGACACTGACTCGCTTCGCAAACGGCCTTGGTGAAAGACCCAGGCAGCTCCAGCGGTTTGGGACGGCTTTGGGTCCTCTTGGCCCACCCATGACTACTCCAGTCAAGTGTAGTGATCAGGCCTGGGTTGATGAGGAGTGGTTGCTATGACCTCAAAGCTTTGTGGCATCACAGAAGCTGGTTTCACTGAAGCAGCTGTCCCTCTCCCATGACCTTGGTGTCCTATGGCTTTAAGTAGGAAGCCCCGGGAAGGACAGAACAAGAGCCCTCTGAACCTGATCAAGAACTCAGGATGTCTTGTGGGTTATTGTCCAACTTCCCCTTTCTGGAGACATAGATGAAGGAAAATGACATTCACTATACCTTCCTTTAGGCCAACATATCCCAGAGACGGCAAGGTGTCCTTTTCCACTACAATTTCTAGATATCTCAAGAAAAGGTGAGGCCAAGCGGGTCTGAGCAGCTCTCGATGAGGTTAGTCGTCCTGTGGTTGAGAGCCTACTTTGTCAGCATCTTTGCCGATGGGTCAGTGATGTCTAAGGGATGGAAAGTCGCTTTCCGAGGTAAAAGTTGAGGGCATCGATATATGGTGCCGTCTGTGGCCTCGTCTCCTAGTGTTCTTAAACACGCGGCTAAGTGATGAGGCCTCTGTCTACCTGGCTTTCCTTAAAATACCTTTGCAAAATTCGAGGAGAGTGACCTTCTGCATCAGACCTAACTCAATGAAGAGGCCTGGACCAAACCCGTTGTCATTATTAGATAACTGTACTTATTGTGGTAACGGGTATAGATATGTGGACCAAGTCTCTATAGTCAGAAGGAAAGGGACGGTCTATACCAATGGCTTGCAAGGCCCAATTGCGCAGACCTCTGGATTGAGCCGCAATGCCCTTGCAAGGACTAGTGGATCAGGAAGTTTGGGTCCATTTCGGCACTACAGTATTCCTCTGCCGTCAAAGTGAGTGAACCCGTGAACCTTGCCTTGACATGAATGTCCCATGCCCTGCTGATGGGAAATGGAAAAGGCAAGCAGACAAAGGAAAATATCATATGGCTTCCCACAATGTGTGCCTCGGAGGGAATACCTTGGCCCTTAGTAAAGGAAGGGAATCCTGAAGGGCAAGAAGTCAGAGAAGGAGCCCCACCAGGAGTGACTCAGGACTATGAGAATCCCACTGAGGGTTACCTAAGAGAAAACTGCTTAATGGGTGGTTAGGTGTTGTGGCATATATTAGGAGGATCACTAGGACGTCCATGCAACTAAAGCATCCGTGAATACTCTGTCAAAAAAGGATGATGGATGATAGGCAGGCTTTCTCAACAGAACAGCAACAACAACAACAACAAAAATTCAGAGGAAAGCAATTTGGCCCTCTCAAAACCAAAGGAAGTCACAGGGAGAAAAGGAAAGAATTATATTGTTTTTATTGTTTCCTTATTGAAATGACATTTGTGGGTTTCCTAAATTGTCCTTCTTTGAATTGGGTCTTTATCATGTGAATTAGAGTTTACCTGCCTTTTCCATCTCTGGATTTGATGAGAAGACATGACAATGCCTTCAATAAATACCTAGAAGAGTGGCCCAGGAAAATGATTTTTAGGCCAACTTTTCTCCAGAGATGGCAATGTTTTCCTATTTCTTCTGAAATTTCTAGAGATATCAGAAACAACAAGGCCTCTTGTATATCATTCTGTCTCTCTGAGGTTTGTCATCCTGTGGATTAGAAAGTGACATTATACATAATAGCTAATCCTTAAGGACGAGCAATGGACAGAACTCCTTGTTACCATTATTTATCTCTACCTACTGTGTTAATGGGTATAAACCTGTTGACCAAGTCTCTTTTATTAAAAGAAAATTAATGGCCTATATCGATGGTCGGTAAGGCTCACTTGAACAGAACTGAGGATTGAGCTGCAATGTCCTTGCAAAGACTAGGGGATAAAGAAGGTGTGGTCCATATTGGCAACAGAGTATTCCTCAACCATTAGGGAGGATGAACTCTTGGTTCTTACACTGACATGAATGCCACAGGACTGGGTTTGTGAAATGAAAAGGGCAAGGAGTCAAAGGGAAATATCATATGGCTTCTCTCATATGTGCCCTAGGAGGATTACCATGGCCCTTAGTAGAAAGAAGGAAAAACTGAAGGGGGATAAATCAGAGAAAAAGACAAACAGGAGTAACTCAGAACTCTGAGGAATCAAGCTGAGAGTCAAGGAAAAAAAGAGACATGCAGGGAATGAGGGAACAGGCTAATGGGTGTTGAAGAGTTCTGACATATCTTAGGAGGAGTACTAGGTCATATATGGAACTAAAGCATCAGTGAATACTCTGTCAAAAATGGATGATGGATGACAGGCTGGCTTCCTCAAGAGTACAAAATAATAAACCAAAAACAAGCTGGCCCTTTCAAATGCAGGTGAAGACAGACAGAGAAAATGAAAGAATTATATTTTTATTATGTTTAATTATTGAAATGGAATATAATTTGTTTCCTAAAATGTCATTATTTGAATTGGGTGTTTATACTAGTAAATTAGAGTTCATCCACCTCCTCCATTTGTGGAATCGATGAGAAGAAAATGGCATTGCCTTCCCTAAATGTCTAGAAGAGTTGAACAGGAAATGACTTGCAATTCACCATCTGTGTGTTGACAGGGGTTTGATTACTGCTTCAAATGCTTTAGTCATTACTAAAGAGCTGAGATTTTGTAGGTTTCCTGACCTAATCTTTGGAGTGAATATGTGTCTTGGAATTTATCCTTTTCTCTCAGTGCTTTTCTTTTGGGTTTGCTTCATTAGTGCTATTCTTCACTTCCTCCCCATCTTTTGTGTGTCTTGTGTGTGTGTGTGTGTGTGTGTGTGCTGTCTGAGTGTGTTTCAAATAACAATTATAATTAAATTGATGGAGATAGGAAGTCGGTATTTAATGGTTAGCATTTCAATTTGACATGCCTTGAAAACTCACATTCCCTCTCTTTCAGCCACATTTCCTACAAAGAATGTCATCTTTTGTCCTCTTTGATAAACACATATTCTTTCAAACGTGACCTCAACAAACACCACATTTTGTGTGCCTGGTTAGTGTCGTATTATTTGTCCCTTTTTCCCTTGATTTTTCATATGTCTCTTGACAGTCATGATAGAGTGAAATTGTATGTTATTTGTCTTTCTGGGACTGATAGATGTGACGTAGGCTAATGCTCTCCACAATTCTGCCACATGAGGCAAGTGGCAAGATTTCATTCTTGCTTATGGCTGGGTAAGATTCTGTGGGGCTTTTTCAGGACAGTGAGTTGGTAGTAGTGTCTGGGAACTCCAGACTTGTCTTTAGCCAGGAACACAACAGGAAGATTACCACATCAACTTCAGCATGTCAGAAATGAACTGGAGCCTACAAAGAAAACTCCATAGCAAAAGAGAGTATAAGTTGCAAAAACTATGGGAGAAGATTGGAGACATTTTAGGGGGAAAGTGGGAAGTTGGTAATTCAGAAGGCAGTGAGACAACGCAATGGACAAAGCCACAAGAGATCGGAGCACACTTGTAACCCACAAGGAGTATGTTCTCCAATTCCATTGATTCTGACCATCAGGGGGTCTGAATTGTACTAGTTCATGCCAACAAAGGGCCTTGAGGCCTGGAGATTTTAGATCAGCAGCCTTGGCATATCAACTCAAAAGAACACTGTATTTCTCTGGCAGAGAACACCAACAAATAGTCATGTGAAGACAGCCTGGAAACCACGATTAGAGACAATACCAGGTGACACAGTGGGAAGATGGTGGGTTCTGGCTGTACATTAGTGAGAGGCAGTGTTCTTGGAGATGATTTGATGGGGGCAAAAGAAATTTGGGGCTCTCGCACAGGCAGCATCAAGACCGAGCTACTGGACAAAGACAGGATGGTGAGGGCTTTAATTGCCTCTCCTGCAAACACGAAATTCTAACCATGGAACACATAGGGTAATGTGTTCCTCAGTCCAACTTGCTTCATTTTAAGAAAACACATTCTCCCATAGGGAACTAGAAAAAAGCCCTGTCCACAAGCTGTCCCCTGACCACAGAATGCTACAGGACTTCATTCTGTTGTGTAGGTGGAATTTCTCCTTTAACAGATCCCACCAAACTAAACCTCAGCCTATTCAGCCCAGACCCCAAACACACCAAAAGGCTGGCAAAGTGAGCCTCTGCAGATGACTGGTCTCAAGGACAGGGGACAGCTATGATACAACAGCAGAGCATGCATGCCACACACACATACCCGAGACTCCCTTAAGGGACAGCCCTTGGGCAATCCATGATCTCTTATTTCTAAAGAAATTACCATCAGGATAAAAAACAGAATTGATTTTTCAAATACTTAGAAAAAGTCAGAGACCTATATCCAAGACAAAGATGGAAGAATCAATTGTTGCCAAGGAAGAAGACAGGAAATGATCATGGCCAGGTAATCGGAGTGAAACCTCACATATAACACGCCCAATGGAGGATTGAAAGCAGAAAGATATCAGGGAGTCTCAAACCACATAGATTAAACTGATAGAAATAAAATAAAATAAAATAAAATAAAATAAAATAAAATAAATAAAATAAAATAAAATAAAAATAAATAAAGTGTTCCTGAAGAAAAGATTGTTAGCAGATTGAAGGAAAAGTCCTAGACGCTGGCAGAAGCAAAGGACAAAATTTTTGTCGTGGCAGAAAAGGAAGCAAATCCAAACAAAGTAGGAAGAATGATGAAACATGACAATGAGCTTAGGAAAGTCATCGACTCCAAGGAATAGAAAGAGGTGCTTATTGTAGGAGGAGTAGGAGTGAGAGCAAAAAAGAGGGCTGAACATGGATTTGAGAATTCAGAGCTAAAACTGTCCCTCATCTGGGAGCATAAACAGAGATCCAGATTCAGAGGCAAGGGGGACTCACAACACCATCCACAGAAGCATAGAACCACAAGACATATTTTCATTCTCTCTGCAAAAGCTATCAATGGAGGAATTCTCTTTACCTAAATATGCGTGGGAGTGTAGTTTGTACATAGCCAGTCACTTACCTCAAGAGGACAAACTATTCCAGCTCTCGAAGCAGGCCAGATAGCTCAAGCAACACTAGCCCAAGCCAAAATCCATTTCCCCTGTATTTGTGAACAATGAAAGACAGTGGTTCACGTCTAGAACTAGGATGTATTCAGAAGTCAAAGATTGTGTCATGGATTGTGTCTATCAGTTCAGAGGCTGTCCTCAGCTCAACTCATGATCCCAGGGTCTTGGCATCGACTCTGGTCTCAGGTTCCCTGCTCAGGGATAAGTCAGCTTTTCCCTCTCCATATCTACACCAGATTGTGATCTCTCTGTCTCTCTGTCAAATATGTGCATGTGCATTGTTTGACAAAAATACAAAAAAATAACCAGGGTACAAGGATTGACCGTGGCCAGGGGATGTTTTCTTTAATTTGGACCTAGATCTCTATGGAAGGCAGCCAGGTTCAGAGAACCTCCCACCATCCTCAAATGCCAGACCCTCGCTCAGAGCTCCAATGTTCATTCTCCAGTTCCTTGACTTCCTTAATATCCTCACCAACCTGTAGCATATGCTGTCTGTGGGTCTGTAATGGCCCTTTGTTGACCCACTGTTCATCTTCTGCTGGCTCCATTAGAACACGCCCGCCTTCCACAAGAGGCACTGTTTGCTTATCCCATGAAACCATTTGGGGGATGTTCATGAGAGGGTGAAGGCAGGCTTGTGCTGTCACATCTACATGTACTTCTCCAGAGGGTATCTGTAGGACCCTGTGGGAATGCTCCAGGTTCTTTGACATTTGAATCCTCTTCAATGCGTCCTTTTGAATATACAAGTTGTCTTCCAGAAACGGGCACGGAAGTCTTTCAGATGGCTTCACTTGGGCTATGGGTCTTTCCCAACATGCTCCATGCTTGCTCCTGTGGACTCCAAGTACATGAGTCCTTCTGGACATAAGGTTCTAGGATTTAGAATATGCCTTTGGTACATCGTCAGTTTTGAAGATTTGGAAGTCATTTTGGCTCGATTTCTAGAGACGCCACAGGTACTCGTTATAAGGGCCACTAGGCCAGAGGGAGTTATTTTGTGTTTCTGCAGTAAACTTATATTGAACCCATGCAGTAAACTAAATTGACCCTACTCCTCCCAGAGGAGCTCACTCTCAAAGCCTAGATACAAGGGTGAATCAGGCCATGTGAAGACATCCCATTAGAGGGGCACTCATATATCTACTAGGGTAAATTGAGATCCAATTGTCCACCCATGTGTTACCTAGCATTTTTGTTTTTGTGGTGTAGCCGACTTAGCACAACTGTGCAGTTTTTTCTGTATTGTTATCTCATTGGCCACCTAGGTATAGCCTGGCTAAACTACCGCTATAAATGTTAGTCTGTGAGGCTGGGAGGGTTCGCCTCTTTGCAAGAGAAGGCCCTGACCGGTCAATATGATTCTCGATGCTTTGAGCAAAATTAACGTTTGCTTGACCTTCACTTTGTATCAGTCTCGCTCCATTGAATAAGGACCCTATCTTTGGAGGGCCACCCGAATTCAATGATGAGAACTCAGGCAGCATTGGAATTTTTGGAAAAGCCTCTGGAGGTAAGATCATGGGATCCTGCATGGAGCTGCAGTCTATGTCCCACTGGTAGAAGCTGGCAGCAGCCATGCTCCCCAGAGCTGGTGTGGATGCGGAGATGCCCCATTCTCTGCTGGTAGATTGCATGGGGGTTCAAGTCCCCCTAGGTGGTCAGGGGGTTCGAGTCCCCCTAGATGGTCAGGGGGCTCGAGTTCCCCTTGGCCGTTAGAGGGGGTTAAAATACCCCTAAGCCAACTCCAGGGTGTTCGAGTCCCGCTGGACCGTCAGGTGTTTCGAGTCCCCCTAGACATTCAGGGGGTTCAAGTCTCCCTGGGCGGATTGGGGGTCCGAGTCCTCCTAGGCGATCAGGGGATAAAGAAAGTACCCACCAGTGGCAGGTTATTGGTAAGAATCGTTGGGCCTACGGTTTTCTTTGCCTGGTCCTTTTGTTGTCCGTTGTATTGTTTGTTATAATTGAAGGAATGGGGCAATCAGAGAGTAAAGGGACTCTGACTTTCATCACTCTGTTCTTTATAATAGATGTGAGGCTTCTCACTCACTCATTTCGTGTGTTAGGGGCTATGACTGTAGCCAACTGGGGTTAGTTTAAGAGTGAGTTAAGGTGCCCAATGCTGAAGCTCATTGG
The DNA here is from genome assembly GCF_022355385.1 of Mustela nigripes. NCBI lineage: Eukaryota > Metazoa > Chordata > Mammalia > Carnivora > Mustelidae > Mustela > Mustela nigripes. Next base: position 4,503,364 of record NW_026739436.1, read on the forward strand.
AGCTGAGCGTGGAATATGAGTGCCTAAAGTACCACTTTTGGTAAGCAGAACTGGCACTGTGGGATGAACCGACCTTGAGCCAAAGACTTTAAAAAATATTCCCAAGCAGCTGCTGAAACCCCCTTTGTTTTGGGGAATTCCTTGCCTTCTCTGGCCTGATGTGGACTGCCTATCCCTTCACCCTTGTTGGCGGGAGAGCATGGCATCTGAAGTGGAGATAGTTATTTGTCTGTTTCAAGGTTTTAATGGTTAATTTTTAAAGTGGCTTCCAAAGTCTTTGGTAACCTGAAACTGTGAAGGGTTGCTTGAATGACAAATGAAATTAAATTCGTTGGACATGTAGGTCTTAACCAAATGAGATATAATGCTAGACCATTAGTTCAAAATCTCAACTTGACCACCACACATGCTATCGCGGACCTTCGTAGACTCCAACCCACTGATGATGGTGAACACCCGAGTGACAGGGTATTAGGCCCTCCTCCTCAACAAACCAAGAGTGATCTCACAGCCACCAGTGGTGCTAAATCCAGCCGCATTGCTCCCAGAGGAGCTGGCTGACCATCCACACAACTGTGGGGAGGTCCTAAACCAAGTCACAGGAATAAGACTGGATCTCAGAGACATGCCCTTCCCAGATGCAGAGATGACTCTGTTCATGGAAAGAGGTATGTGAGGTATGCAAGGGCTGTGGTAGTTTATACTGAGCAGGAATTCTGGGCAGCACCCTGCCACATGGAACTTCCACACAACAAGCAGAACTGATTGAAATCACTAAGGCACTGCAGATGGCTAAAGGTAAAACCACCAATATCAATACGGACCACAGGTATGTCTTTGCTACTCTCCATATACATGGAGCGACTTACAAAGGAAGGAGCCTATTAACAGCAGAAGGAAAAGGAATTAAAACAGAAGAGAAATATTGGGACCCAAAAGAGGTGGCTGTTATGCATTTCTTGCGACACCAAAAGGGGACTGATCTGATTTCAAAAGGAAACCAATTATCAGATCGAGATTTAAAGCAAGCAGCCTGAGAAACAATGCAAGAGCTGGTTACACACCTGGATCTATCCCTACCAGATAAACTGGAGTATTCAGAGGAAGACTTAAAGTATTTACAAAAATGTCTAAATAATATTATAAAGGGGACTGGGCTAAGACTGAAATAGGAAATGTAATTCTTCCTCGAACACTAGGAAAAAAGTTAGTAGACCAGATACATTAGGGTACTCAGCTGGGGTCACTCAAACTCAAGGAACTTAAAGGCAAGCAGTTCCAGGCTTCTAAATTACGGCGTATGGTTCAGGATATAGTTGATAGACGTGCTCAGTGCCAGGCAGTTAATTTGGGAGGAACTGGAATTGGAAGAGGGAAAAGAGAAAGAGGTAGGGTACCAGGAATTTATTGGAAAATAGATATTACAGAAATAAAGCCCAGAAATTATGGGACAAGTTTATGTTAGTTTTTGTAGATACCATTTCAGGCCAGGTTGAGGCTTTTTCCAAGAAACATGAGATGGCAGAATGGTAGCCAGAAAGCTACAAGAAAAATAATTCCTAGGTCTGGGCTGCCTCTCACGATTGGGTCAGACAATGGCCTTGCATTTTGAGTTCAGTCTCACAGGAATTGGCCAGGCCATGGGCACAATTGGAAAGTACATTGTGCCTATCAGACCCAGAGTTCTGGGCATGTAGAGAGAATAAACGGAACTTTTAAAGGGACCTTGACAAAACTAACCCTGGAGACAGGCAGTGGATCGTTGGATCTCCTTCCTTTCACCCTGCTCAGGGAAAGATGTGCACACTATTTAAACAGGGTGACCCCATTTGAAATGTTTGGGAGAACCCCTGCTCCTGCTCTGTCCTCAACTACAAAAGGTTGCCCTAGCAGAAATGACTGATCAATCTGTACTCCAGTCACTGCAGGCATTACAGTCTGTATTTAAAAAAAAAAAAATGCAGAGATCCAGACTGCCCACACTGGTATTGAGACGGAGGTGGAACCACAACCTTTCCAACCCAATTACTTGGTTTGGATATGACATTATCAAGTGGGGAGCTTGGAGCCTCGCTGGATGGGACCATTTACTGTTTTCCTGACCACACCACAGCAGTAAAAGTAGAACGCATCAGGGCCTGGATTCATGTATGTCACATCAAACGAGCCAAGGATGAAGATGACCCCCAAAGGTGGAAGCCACAGCCAAAGATTGTGCTCACCGTGGATTAAATCTAAGACTGAAAAGACTATGAGATTGTTGTTGCTCCTATTTTTACCTGTTTATGTAAAGTATAGGTAGTTAATTAGATAAAGGAAATTAGAAAAATAATGGAAAGGGTTTTATGAAGCGGTAAATGGGTAACTCATCAGCCGACTGTGCACTAGTGTCATTTACACTAGTGTAAATATACAGCCGACTGTACACTAGTGTCATGTACAAAAGAAAATGAGAGCGATAAAAATGTTAGAATTACATGCTCAATAAACCCTTTATAACCAGAGAATGCAGAGCTGGATGAAAAGTCAAGGATTGGACTAATCTCCAAAGAATAGGGAGGAATGTAAGAGCCTGGCTGGCCAGAGGGAATCATTTTGTGTTTATGCAGTATACATAGATTGACCTCATGCAGTAAATTTAGATTGATACTGCCCCTCCCAAAGGTATTTACTCTCAAAGCCTAGATATAAGGGCAGGTCAGGCCAGATAAAGATATCCACTCAGTGGGGAGCTTATATCTACTAGGTAAATTGAGTTTCAATTATCCATCTGTGTGTTTCTAGCAGTTTTTTTCTATGTCTGGCAGACCCAGCACCACTGTGCAGTTTTCTCTGTGTATTGCAATCTCATGGCCACCTGTGTATAGCCCAGCTAAACTACATCTATTCATGTTAGTCTGTGATGCTGGAGGGGGTCAAATTTGGAAGAGAAGGCCGTGACCCATCAGTATGATTCTCGATGTTTGGAATGAAATTAAGCTTTGCTGGACCACATGATCTCTTCTGAACACAGCATTCTGCAGGCCTGCATTCTGATGTGTTTGTGGAATGTCTCCTTTCACAGGCACACCCGAGCCCAACAAGGTAAACCTCAGCATATTCAGCCCAGGCCCCAAACCCACCAAACGGCAGGCAAGGAGAACCATTGCAGATGGCTGGTGTTAAGGACAGCGTCAGGCACAACACAGACTTCAGATGGCATGCATGACCACACACACACACACACTAGACAAACCTTACGGGCCAGTCCTTGGTCAATCAATGAGCTCTTCTACCTAAATAAATTACCCACAGGATAGAAAACAGAATAAGCATTTCAAATAAAGAGAGGGGACAGAGATCTAGATCTAATACAAGTTGGAAGAATCACTAGATGCCAAGGAAAAAGAACAAGAATGGGTCACGGCAAAGAAATCAGAGTGAAGCTTCTACATATAACACACCCGATGTGGGTTTGATCGCAGCGGCCTGGATCCTCCCTATACATCAGAAAACATAGCAGATATCAGAGAGTCTGGAACCACAGAGATAAATCTGATAAAGATGAAAGAACATAAAGAGCTCCTGAAGAGAAGATTGGTAGGAGACTGGATGCAAAGACTGGGAACTTGGCAGAAGTAGAGGATCTAATTAGTGACCTGGAAGAATAAGCCTGGAAAATAAGGAAGCAAATTCTAAGAGAGAAGGAAGAATGAGGGAACATGATAATGAGCTTAGGGAATCATCATCCAAAAAGAAGGAAATAGGTGCCTATTGTAGGATAAGTAAGAGTGAGAGAACGAAAGAGGGCTGAACATGGATTTGAGAATCGGGGCTGTCAAGGAACCTCATCTGGGAGCTGAAACAGAGGTCCATAATCAGAGGCACAGAGGACTCCCATCACCTTCCACAGAAGCACAGCACCAAAAGACATAGTGTCCTTCCCCCTGGAAAATCTAGGCATGGAGGGATTCTCTTTAGGCAAATAGGCATCGGAGGATAGTTTCTCCATAGCCCAGTCACTGACTTCAAGAGGAAAAGCTATACCAGCTCTCAAAGCAGGCTGGATAGCTCAAGCAACACCCGACCAAGCCAAAATCCATATCCCCTGCATTTCTGAACAATGGCAGAGCAGCGGTTCTAGTCTAGAAGCAGGAGGTATTCAGAAGTCAAATGTTGGGTCCCTTGTTGTGTCCATCAGTTCAGAGGCGGCCTTCAGATCAACTCATGATTCCAGAGTCTTGGCTATGACTCTCTTCTCAGGTTCTCTGCTCAGGGGCAAGAAAGCTTCTCCCTCTCCAGCTCCAACCCCTGATTGCGATCTCTCTTTCTGTCTGTCCAATATGTGCATGTGCATCATTTGACAAGATGACAAAGACAAAACCAAGGTACATTAATTGATTGGTGCCAGAGGATGTTTTCTTGAATTTGGACCTAGGTTCCTGTGGAGGGTAGCCAGGTACAGAGAACCTGTCACCATCCTAAAAAGCCCGATTGTTGCATCGAGCTCCCTCATTTATTCTACTGTTTTTTGTCTCCCTGGATCTCCCACTAACCTGAAGCATCTGCTGTCGGTCGCGCTGTACTGACCCCTTGATGACAATTGTGCATCTTCTCGGGGCTCCATTAGAAAATGCCCATCATCCGCAAGAGTCACTCTTTGCCTATCTCATGAAACAATTTGGGGGATGATCATGAGAGGGTGAAGGAAGGTTTGTGCTGCCACATTTCCATGCAGTTCCTCAGAGGGTAGCTGCTCCAACCTGAGGAACTGCTTAAGGTTATTCCACATTAGAATCCTCTTCAATGCGTCCTTTTGAACATAAAAGTTGTCTTCCTGAAATGGTTAGGAAGTCTTTCAGATGGCTTCACTTGGGCTTTGGGTCTCTTCCAACATGCTCTCCGTTTGCTCCTGTGGATTCCAAGTACATGAGTCCATCCTGGACCTAGGTTAAGGGTGTAGAGTCTGCCTTGATGCATGGTCATTTTTGGCACCGTTTCTGGAGACGCTCGAGGTACTCATGTCCTCTCTGTGGAAGACTCCAGTCATGTATTTGGCACGGTTGCGGGGGTTCATTTGGAGCTCTCCTTGGGTGGCCATTTTCCTGTTCAGAAGCACCGTCATAGGGTGAGATGGCCTGACCCTTGTGCCGGGCTCAGATTTCCTCCCCTGAGGCTTTGCTTGAGTCCTCATTGTTTCTTGGGCTTTCGTGGTTAAGATGGAGTGGTGGATGCTTGCCTTTCTCTGGAGTTCAGAGGACTGGAGCTGACAGTCATAACCAAACACTACGAGTTGGGCCATGGAAAGGTGACACCAACTCGCTCGCAAACTGCCTTGATTTGAGACTCAAGCAGCTCCAGCAGTTTGGGATGGCTTGGTGTCCTCTTGTCCCACCCATGACTACTCCAGCCAAGTGTAGTGATCAGGCGTGGGTTGAGGAGGAGTGGTTGCTATGACCTCAAAGCTTTCTGACATCACAGATGCTGGATTCACTGAAGCAGCTGTCCCTCTCCAATGACCTTGGCGTCCTATGGCTTTAGGTAGGAAGCCCCGGGAAGGACAGAATAAGAGCCCTCTGAGTCTGATGAAATACCCAGGTTGTCTTGGGGGTTAATGTCCCACTTCCCCTTTCTAGACTAAGAGGAAAGAAAATGATGTTCAGTATACCTTCCTTTAAGCCAACATTTCCCCAGATACGGAAAGGTGTCCTATTTCCACTAAAATTTCTAGAGAGCTCAAGACATAGGATACCTCGTGTGTATCAACAGCTCTCCGTGGGTTTTGTCATCCTTTGGGTGAGAGCGTCCTTTGTCAGCGTCTTTTGCCTATGGGTCAGTGATGAGTAAGGTTGGAAAGTTCCTTTTCGAGGACAAAGGTGAGGGCTTCGAAATCCGGTGCTGTCTGTGGCCTCATCTCTTACTGTTCTGAAATTCACCACCAGGGATTAGGGCTCTGGCTCCCTGGTTTTCCCTTAATCACCTTTGCAATGTCTGCGAGGAGAGTGACCTTCAGCATCACAGCTACCTCTTAAGGGAGAGGCCTGGACTGCACCCGTTGTCATCATTAGTTAACTATACCTGTTGTGGTAACGGGTATAGACACACAGACCAAGTCTCTTTAGTCAGAATGAAAGGGATGGCCTATACCGATGACGCGCAAGGCACATTCGAGCAGACCTTTGGAGTGAGCCACAATGCCCTTACAAGGACTAATGGATAAGGAAGGTTCAGTCCATTTTGGCAACACAGTATTCCTCAGCCGTCGAAGAAAATGAACCCCTGGACCTTGCCTTGACATGAATGTCCCATGCCCTGCTGATGGGAAATGGAAAAGGCAAGCAGACAAAGGGAAATGTCATATGGCTTCCCACAATATGTGCCTCGGGAGGAATACCTTGGCCCTTAGTAAAGGAAGGGAAAACTGAAGGGTAAGAAGTCAGAGAATGATACCCACCAGGAGTGACTCAGGACTCTGAGAACCTAGCTGAGGGTTACAGAAAAGAGAACTGTTAAAGGGGTGTTCAGGTGTTGTGGCATATATTAGGAGAAGCACTTGGAAGTACATGCAACTAAAACATCCGTGAATACTCTTTCAAAAACGGATGATGGATGATAGGCGGGCTTTCTCAACAGAACAACTACAACAACAACAACAACAACAAAAATTCAGGAGACAACTATCTGGACCTTTCAAAACGAAAGGAAGTCACAGGGAGAAAAGGAAAGCATTATATTGTTTATTATCTTTCCTTATTGAAATGACATGGGATTGCTTTACTAAAATGTCTTTCCCTGAATTGTTTCTTTATCCTTGTGACTTATAGTCTACCCACCTCTTCCATCTCTGGAATCGATGAGAGGACATGGCAATGCCTTCACGCAATACCTAGAAGAGTGGCTCAGGAAAATGACTTGGACCTGGCCTTCTGTGTGTTGGCAGGTGTTGGATTACTGATTCAAACGCTTCAGTCTCTACTAGAGAGCTGAGATTCTGTAGGTTTCCTGACCTAATCTTAGGAGTTGCTATGTGTCTGGGAATTTATGCTTTTCTCTCAGTTCTTGGATTTGGTAGCATAAATGTGTGGATGTGTCTCTTAGGTTATTCTTTTTTCCTTTCTACCAGTTCTCAAGTTGTTTTATACTTTCAGCTGTGTTCTTGTCTCCCTGTTTTATCCCAGTAATGGCTTCGGCAGTTTGTTAAGGATTAAGACACTGAATTGTAAGATCTCCTTTTTTTTTCCCTATTGTTTTGTTTGTATTCCCCTTATTTTGATAACTCTATGTATGATTTCATTTTTTCTGGTAACTTTGGAATTTGGTTCTTCTTCTTGTTGTTCCTTCAGCATCGAGGTAGGTTGCTTTACATTTTTTTTTTTCCTTTGGTGTTTTTTTTAATTTTGGAAATGCACACATTAACCCTATATTGTTGTCCCATTAAATGGAGCATCACCCCATAATTTCTTGACATTCCTTTGTTCATGGTTCTTTCTGCTTTTCCTTTGGATTTTCTTTCTTACATTCATTGTTAGTTCGTGATGTGTTGTGTTTTCCAACTTTTAGTGTCTGGATGTATGTCCAATTTGAAAGTGATATCTTCCCGTTTTCATACCTTCATGATCATAAGTGCACAGGATAGGTTTTGACTTCTCTTTTATGAATTACCCCTGGATTTGGATTCCAGCTCATGACCTGTGATATACAAAGTTCGGTCAGCCTTTGAGAAGAACATATCTTATGCTCCTCAGATATGCAATCTTACTCATGGATCCCCATAGCTCAGGAGGTCAAGAGAGCCAATGTGGACGTCTGTTATTCCTTACCACCTTTCCATCCAGATGATCTGTGCTGTGCTTTATGTGGATATCATAGTCCCCAACAATATTGGATTAAAGTCCCCATCTCCCTTCCTCTCTGTTCATATGCTTCCAATGTTTAGATAAACCCATGTTTTTGGTATATGTTGGCAATTAATCCAGGTTTCTGGTGTTTGGATGCTCCATCAAGACTAAACACCTTCTGCTAATCTTTTGTCTCTCGGAATCATAAAATCGCTCCATTTGACATAGGCACAATCATTTTGGCTCTCTTCCCCTTGGCAATATTGTAACCTACGTCTTCCCAATATCTTCTCTTTCAAGCCATATGTATCTTTATATTGAAGGAAATTTCCTATTGTCAACAGAAGGTCGAGCTTATAAATATTTTTTGTTTTCTAATGGATCTTTTTTGCCTTTTTATTTATTTATTTATTTATTTTGGTGATTTCAAGCAGTCTTATGAAGTGTTTGTATTGTCGGGAGACTTTAATCCTGACTACTGAATGAATTATTGATAGGTAAGTAGTTCATATTCTCATTTCAGTTGGCTTCTGACTTGGATTCTCTTTGCATTTCATCTTTATGGTATTTTCTTTGGGGTTGCTTCCTTAGTGTGATTCTGACTTCCTCTCCCTCTTTTGCATGTCTTATCAGTGAGTGTGTTCAGGTGTGTGTGCATGTGCCGTAGGTAATGTGTGTGTGGTCTGAGTGTGTTTCACATAACACTTATAATTAAATTTCAAGAGATAAGAATTTGGTCTCTTAAGGATAGCAACTGAATTTGAGATGCCTTGAAAAATCACATTCCATTCATTTAGGAACATCTTCTGCAAGGGACATCATCTATTTTCCTCTTTGAAAAACACGTATTTTCACAAAACTGCCTTCAAACACACACCAAATTTTTGTGCCTCATAAGAGTAGATTTTTTGTCCCTATATCCCTTGCTTTTTTCATATGTTTCTTGACTGTTTGAAGGCAGTAAAATCTTCTGGTTTTTGTCCTTCTGAGACAGTCTGTTTGTTTTCTTTCTGAGAATGATAGATGTGATGAAGCCCAATGGTCTCCGCAACCCTGCCACAAGAGACACGTGGAAGAATTCATTCTGTCTTATGTCTTAGTAAGAATTTGCTGTGACATGGAGGACAGTGAGATGGTAGTAGTGTCTAATAACCTCGTGTTTGTCTTCAACCATGAAAGCAACAGAAAGAAGACAACATCAACAGCAACGGGGTGGATATTGACCTGAAGCCTATATAGTAATCTCCACAGCGAAGAGAATGAAAGTCACACAGACTAAGGGAGAAGGTTGGAGACATGGCTCAGTGGATATTTGTGTGGTTCATGCATCAGAGGGCAGAGATACCATTCAAAGGACAAAGGCACAGGAAAGCAGGGCTCACTGTGAACCCACAAGGAACCTGTATCCCAGTGCCATTGGCTGTTATAGGCATAGGATCTGAAGGGCACAAGTTCTTGAAACACAAGTCGTGAGGGCTAAATTTTTCAAATCAGCAGGCTTGGCAGACATCGGCTCGAAAGAACACCACATTTTTTCCTGCATAGGACACCAACAAGCAACCAGGGGCAGACAGCCTGGAGACAATGATCAGAGAAAGTACCAGGAGAAGCAGTGGGAAGATGGTGGGACCTGGCAGTGCATCCATGAGAGGCAGTGTTTGAGGAAATGACTCAATGGGTGCATAAGAAATTTTGGGCTTTCTTACCAGCAGCACCAAGACAGAGCTATTGGCCAAGAAGGACAGTGAGGACATTTGAGCCAAGCCTGCCAACAGGAAATCCCAACCATGGAACACTTGGAGGACTGCCTTCTCAGTCCAAGATGCTTAGTCCACGGAGAACAGACTCTCCCATTGGGCACGAGAAGAAAGCCTTGACCACATGCTCTCTTCTGAACACAGCATTCTGCAGGCCTGCATTCAGCTGAGTTGGTGGAATGTCTCCATTCACAAGCACACCAGAGCCCACCAAGATAAATCTCAGCATATTCAGCCTGGACACCAAACACATCAAACGGCAGGCCAGGAGAGACATTACAGAGAAATGGCCTCAATGACAGAGTCAGCCACAACACACAGTGGATGGCATGCATGCCACACACATGCACACACAAACACACACACACACATACACACAACACACACACTCGAAAAACCTTAAAGTCTAGTCCATGGTCACTCCAGGATCTCTTCTTCCTAAAGAAATTATCCTCAGTTTAGAAAACAGAATGCGTTTTTCGAATACAGATTGGAGACAGAGACCTAGATCCAAACAAAAGATGGAAGAATCAATTGATGCCAAGAAAAAAAGAACAAGAAATGATCACGGCTAGGCAATCAGAATGAAACCTCTACATAGAACACACCCGGTGGTGTATTGAAAGCAGCGGCCTGGATACTCCCTCCTCATAAGAAAACATAGAAGATATGTGATATATTCTACCACTTATCATTTGGTTTCATACTGTGAGCTGTGTGCTCATCTCCCTGTGTTTTCCCAGTAATGGCTTCGGAGTTTGTTCTTGTTTTCAAACCGAAGTGTGGGATCTCCTGATTTTTTTTCCTATTGGTTTGTTTGTATTTCCTTAATTTTGATAATCACATGTATGATTTCTATTTTTCTGTTAAACCTGGAGTTCAGTTTTTCTTCATCTTGTTCCTTCAGTCGTCCAGTTAGGTGGCTTTCTTTTTCGGTGTTTTTAAATTTTGGAAATGCATGCATTTAACCCTATATGGTTTCCCCATAAAATGTTTTGGCATGATCCTATAAGTTTCTTGACATTCCTTTGTTCATGGCTCTTTCTGCTTTTCCTTTGGATTTTCTTTCTTGCATATTTTGCTAGTTCGTGAGTATGTTGTGTTTTCCAACTTTTAGCGTCTGACTGTATTTCTAATTTGAGAGTGATATCTTCCTGTTTTCATACCTTCGTGATCAGAAGTGCACAGGATAGGTTTTGACTTCTCTTCCAGGAATTAACACTGGTTTTGGACTCGAGCTCATGACCTGGGATAGACAAAGTTAGGTCTGCCGCTGGGAATAACATATCTTCTTGTCCTCAGAGACAAAATCTTACTCATGGATCCCCAAAGTTCCGGTGGTCTCAAGAGCTCTTTTGGACGTCTTTTCTTCCTTAACTCCTTCCCATTCAGATGATCCGTCCTGTGCTTAACGTGGATATTATAGTTCCAAATAGTATTGGATTAAAGTCGCCATCTCCCTTCCTGTCTGTTCATAGGCTTCCAATGTTTAGATACACCCTTGTTCGTGGTTTATATGTTGGC
>NW_026739436.1:4514961-4541152 GCF_022355385.1 Mustela nigripes
GAGTGTCATTCTGCATCAGGGCTAAACCTAAGGAAGAGGCCCGGACCACACCCGTTGTCATCATTAGTTGTCCTTGTTGCTGTAACGGGTATAATCATGTTGACCATGTCTCTTTAGTCAGAAGGATAGGTATGGCTAATATCGATGGCTTGCAAGGCCCATTCAAGAAAATCATTGCAGTGAGCAGCAATGCCCATGCAAGGACTAGTGGATAAGGAAGGCTTGGTCCATTTTTGAAAGACAGTATTCCTCGGCCGTTGAAGAGAATGAACGCCCTGGACCTTGCCTTGACAAGAATGTCCCATGCCTGGCTGATGTGAAATGAAAAGGCGAGCAGAAAGAGGGAAATATCATATGGCTTCCCACATTATGTGCCTCATAAGGAATACCTTGACGCTTTGTCCTCTTCAATAAACACGTATTCTCATAAAACCACCTTCACACAATCACCACAATTGGGTGCCTCATTAGTGTCATATTGATTGTCCCTATACCCCTTGCTTTTTCATATGCTTCTTGACTGTCATGAGGGAGTGAAATCATCTGTTTGTATCTTTCTGAGAATGATAGATGTGACTGAAAGACCCCTCCCCGGGAAAATAGATAGGATAACTAACCGCTTGTTTGCTTTTCTGTAAACCGCTGGCTTTTAGATATCCGGGAGGATAGATAGGATAACTAACCGCTTGTTTGCTTTTCTGTAAATCGCTGGCTTTTAGATATAATATTAGGATCCCAGTTGTGTGATTAATTGCTCTTTTGCCTTTCTGTAACAGCTTGGCTACTAAGGCATGACACTTAACTCCTATTTGAACAAGATACCCTCTCCTAATAGCCGGGGCATGGTCACGTAGGCAAGGGGGCTGCATGGTCATGTAGGTCACGTAGACAGGGGCTGCATAGTCATGTAGACAGGATGCCTTTCTGTTGAGTAATAAGGTTAAACTTCCCCTCTTTGTTCCCCTTCCCGCCGCTCTCTTCGTGCGCGCGGGTTTCCAGGGCCAATCCACTAACTCCACATATGCCTTTTTCAAAAGTTCTAACTGTCAACCAATCAGTTGCGCCCCACCCAAAACTTGTTTGTACCTGTCTATAAAAACCCGGCACCACCCCAGCCGGGTGTGCTCAGCTAGCAGGAGCTGCTGACCACCCGCAGGCACGCGCTGACCACCCGCAGGCGCCTGTGTAACAATAAAGAACCTCTTGCTGATTGCATCCAGTGACAGTGTTGGATTCTTGGGTAAGGGGATCCGCGGGTCTTTCAGTGACGAAGCCCAATGCTCTCCGCAACACTACCACATGAGGCAAATGGAAGATTTCATTCTTTCTTATGTCTCAGTAAGAATTTGTGGTGACATGGAGGACAGTGAGATTGTAGTAGTGTCTAATAACCTCGTGCTTGTCTTCAGCCAAGAAGGCAACAGGAAGATGACCACAACAACTGCAACGGAGTGGAAATTGACCAGAAGCTTACAAGATAAACTCCATAAAGAAGAAAGGTAGTCACAGAGACTAAGGGAGAAGGTTGGAGACATGGCTTATAGGAGATTTCGTTGGTTCATGCATCAGATGGCCGTGATCCCTTGCAAAGGACAATGGCACAGGAGAGCTGGGCAGGCTGGAAAACCACAAGGCACATGTTTCCCAGTGCCATTGGCTGTGACGAGAAGAGGGTCTGAAGGGCACGAGTTCTTGACAACACAAGTCTTGATTGCTGGAGTTTTCAGATCAGCAGGCTTGGCAAATATAAACTCGAAAGAACTCCGTGTTTTTCTTGCATAGGTCACCAACAAACAACCATGTGCAGACAACCTGGAGACCATGATCAGGGACAATACCAGGACATGCAGTGGGAAGGTGGTGGGTCCTGGCAATGCATCCATGAGAGGCAGTGTTCGTGGAGTTGTCTCAATGGGGGCATAAGAAATATTGGGCTCCCACATGAGGAGCATCAAGATCAAGCTACTGGCCAATACAGGATGGTGAGAACATTAGCTGCCGACTCTGCCCACATGAATTCCCAACCGTGGAACACTTGAGGGACAACCTTCCTCACTCCAAGTTGTTTAGTCCAAGGAGAACAGACTCTCCCATAGGGGGTGAGAATAATGCCTTGACCACATGATCTATTTGGAACACAGCATTTGTAGGCCTGAGTTCTGATAAGTTTGTGGAATGTCTCCTTTCACAGGCACACCAGAGCCCACCAAGGTAAACCTCAGCATATTCAGTCCAGGCCCAAACACACCAAACGTCAGGAAAGTAGAGCCGCTGCAGATGGCTGGTCTCAAGGACAGCGTCAGCCACAACACAAACATCAGATGGCATGCATGCCACACACACACACACATACACACACACAAGCACACACACACTAGGCAAACCTTAAGGGCCGGCCCTTAATTTCAATGATCTCTTCTACCTAAATAAATTACCCACAGGATAGAAAACAGATAAGTATTTCGAATACAGAGAGGAAACAGAGGTCTAGATCTAATACAAGATGGAAGAATCAATAGATGCCAAGGAAAAAGAACAAAAATGGATCACGGCTAGGAAAGCAGAGTTAAGCTTCTACATATAACATGCTGATGTGGGTTTGAAAGCAGCGGCCTGGATCCTCCCTATACATCAGAAAACATAGAAGATATCAGAGAGCCTCGAACCATAGAGATAAAACTGATAAAGATAAACTAACCTAAAGAGCTCCTGAAGAGAAGATTGGTAGGAGACTGGATGCAAAGACTGGGAACATGGCAGATGTAGAGGATCCAATTAGTGACCGGGAAGAGCAAGCCTAGAAAATAAGGAAGCAAATTCTAAGAGAGAAGGAAGAATGACAGTTAAAGACAACCCCCCCCCCGTCGTTAACTAATTAACTGCTCTTTTGTTATGTAAAAGTACCCCTCCTCCCCTTGCAATGAAAAGAACCTTCCCCCAGGGTTGAATTCAATGTAACTGCTCTTTTGCCTTTCTGTAACCACTTGGCTTTTAGGGCATGACACTTGACTCCTGTTTGAACAAGATACCCTCTCATAATAGCCTGGGCATGGTCACATAGGCAAGGGGGCTGCATGGTCATGTAGGTCACATAGACAGGGCGCTGCATAGGCAGGTAGGCAGGATGTCTTTCTGCTGAGTAATAAGGTCAAACTTCCCCTCTTTGTTTCCCCTTCCCGCCTTTCACTTCGCGCGAGGGGGTCTTCCACAGCCAATGCACTAACACCAAGTATGCAGTTTTTCAAATGTTCAAATTGTCAGCCAATCGGCCCTGTCCCATCCAGGACTTGTTTGTACCTGTCTATAAAAATCCTGCACCACCCCAGCCAGGTGTGCTCAGCTAGCAGGAGCTGCTGACCACCGGCAGGGGCACGCTGACCACCCACAGGCGCCTGTGCTACAATAAAGAACCTCTTGCTGTTTGCATCCTGTGGCAGTGTTGAATTCTTGGGTAAGGGGATCCGCGGGTCTTTCAATAGAACATGACATGAGCTTAGGGAATCATCATCCAAAAAGAAAGGAAATAGGTGCCTATTGTAGGATAAGTAAGAGTGAGAAAAAGAAAAGAGGGCTGAACATGGACTTGAGAATCGGGGCTGTCAATGACCCTCATCTGGGAGCTGAAACAAAGGTCCAGATTCAGAGACTCAGAGGACACCCATCACCTTCCACAGAAGCAGAGCACCAAAAGACATAGTGTCTTTCCCCCTGGAAAATCTAGGCATGGAGGAATTCTCTTTAGGCAAATAGGCATCGGAGAATACTTTGTCCATAGCCCAGTCACTGACTTCAAGAGGAAAAACTATACCAGCTCTCAAAGCAGGCCGGATAGCTCAAGCAACACCTGACCAAGCCAAAATCCTTATCCCCTGCATTTCTGAACAATGACAGAGCAGTAGTCCTTGTCTAAAACCAGGAAGTATTCAGATGTCAAAGGTAGTGTCCCGGGTTGTGTCCATCATTTCATAGGCGGTCTTCAGATCAACTCATGGTTCCAGGGTCTTGGCTATGACTCTGGTCTCAGGTTCTATGCTCAGGGGCAAGTAAGCTTCTCCCTCTCCAGCTCCAACCCCTGATTGCAATCTTTCTATCTGTCCAATACGTGCATGTGCATCATTTGACAAGATAACGAAAACAAACCCAGGGTACATTAATTGATTGGTGCCAGAGGATGTTTTCTTGAATTTGAAGCTGGATTCCTGTGGAGTGTAGCCAGGTACTGAGAACCTCTCACCATCCTAAAATACCCGACCTTCGCTTCGAGCTCCCTCATTTATTCTACTGTTCTTTGTCTCTCTGGATCTCCTCACCAACCTGAAGCATCTGCTGTCTGTTGCGTTGTACTGACCCCTTGATGACAATTGTGCATCTTCTCGGGGATCCATTAGAACATGCCCATCTTCCGCAAGAGGCACTGTTTGCTTGTCTCATGAAACAATTTGGGGGATGATCATGAGAGGGTGAGGGAAGGTTTGTTCTGCCACATTTCCATGCAGTTCCTCACAGGGTAGCTGCTCCATCCTGAGGGAGTGCTCAAGGTTCTTCCACATTAGAATCCTCTTCAATGCATCCTTTTGAATATGAAAGTAGTCTTCCTGAAATGGTTAGGAAGACTTTCAGATGGTTTCACTTGGGCTTTGGGTCTCTTCCAACATGCTCTCTGTTTGCTCATGTAGACTCCAAGTACATGAGTCCATTCTGGACCTAAGGTTAAGGGTGTAGAGTCTGCCTTGATGCATGGTCATTTTTGAAGATTGGGAGGCCTTGTTAGCACCGTTTCTGGAGACGCTCGAGGTACTCGGGTCCTCGCTGTGGAAGACTCCAGACATGTCTTTGGCACGGTTGCGGTGTTCATTTGGAGCTCTCCTTGGGTGGCCATTTTCCTGTTCAGAAGCACCGTGATAGGGTGAGACGGCCTGACCCTTGTGTTGGGCTCAGATTTCCTCCCCTGTCGCTTTGCTTGAGGCCTCATTGTATCTTGGCATATCGTGGTTAAGATGGAATGGTGGCTGCTTGCCTTTCTCTGGAGTCCAGAGGACTGGAGCTGACAGTCACGACCAAACACTACGAACTGGGCCATGGAGAAGGTGACACCAACTCGCTTCGCCAACTGCCTTGATTTGAGACCCAAGCAGGTCCATCAGTTTGGGACAGCTTGGTGTCCTCTTGTCCCACCCATTACTACTCTAGCCAAGTGTAGTGATCAGGTATGGGTTGATGAGGAGTGGTTGCTATGACCTCAAAGTTTTGCGACATCACAGATGCTGGCTTCACTGAAGCAGCTGTCCTCTCCAATGACCTTGGCGTCTTATGGCTTTAGGTAGGAAGCCCCGGGAAGGACAGAACAAGAGCCCACTGAGTCTGATGAAATTCTCAGGTTGTCTTGGGGGTTAATGTCCCACTACCCCTTTCAAAAATTCCGAGGAAAACAATATGGCCCTTTCAAAACCAAAGGAAGTCACAGGGAGAAAAGGAAAGCATTATATTGTTTACTATCTTTCCTTATTGAAATGTCATGGGATTGCTTTATTAAATGTCCTTCCCTGAATTGTGTCTTTATCCTTGTGACTTATAGTCTACCCGCCTCTTCCATCTTGGAATCGATGAGAGGACATGGCAATGCCTTCGCTCAGTACCTAGAAGAGTGGCCTAGGAAAATGACTTGACCTGGCCTTCTGTGTGTTGGCAGGTGTTGGATTACTGATAGAAACGCTTCAGTCACTACTAGAGAGCTGAGATTTTGTAGGTTTCCTGACCTAATCTTGGGAGTTGCTATGTGTCTGATAATTTATCCTCTTCTCTCCGGTCTTGGATTTGCTAGCATAAAAGTGTGGATGTGTCTCTTAGGTTATTCTTTCTTCCTTTCTACCAGTTCTCAAGTTGTTTTATACTTTCAGCTGTGTTCTTGTCTCCCTGTTTTATCCCAGTAATGGCTTCTGCTCTTTTTTCATGATTAAGACACTGAATTGTGAGATCTCCTGATTTTTTTCCTTGGTTTGTTTGTATTTCCTTTATTTCGATAACTATATGTATGATTTCATTTTTTCTGTTAACTTTGGCATTTGGTTCTTCTTCTTCTTGTTCCTTCAGCATCGAGGTAGGTTGGTTTACATTTTTTTTTTTTGGTGTTTTTATATTTTGGTAATGCATGCATTTAACCCTATATGGTTTCCCCATAAAATGTTTTGGCATCACCCAATAAGTTTCTTGACATTCCTTTGTCATGGCTCTTTCTGCTTTTTCTTTGGATTTTCTTTCTTGCATTCATTGCTAGTCCGTGACGTGTTGGGTTTTCCAACTTTTAGTGTCTGGCTGTATGTCCAATTTGAAAGTGATATCTTCCCGTTTTCATACCTTCGTGATCATAAGTGCACAGGATAGGTTTTGACTTCTCTTACATTAATTACCCTTGGACTTGGACTCCAGCTCATGACCTGTGATATACAGCATTCGGTCTGCCTTTGGGAAGAAAATATCTTATGTTCCTCAGATACGCAATCTTACTCATGGATCCCCACAGCTATGGAGGTCTAGAGAGCCAATGTGGACGTCTGTTATTCCTTAACACATTTCCATCCAGATGATCTGTGCTGTGCTTAACGTGGATATCATAGTCCCCAACAATATTGGATTGAAGTCCCCATCTGACTTCCTCTCTATTCATATGCTACCAACGTTTATATACACCCATGTTTTTAGTGTATATGTTGGCTATTCTTCCAGGTTTCTGGTGTTTGGATGCTTCATCAAGACAAAACACCTTCTGCTAATCTTTTGTCTCTCAGAGGCATAAAATCGCTCCATTTGACGTAGGCACAATCACTTTGGCTCTCTTCCCCTTGGCAATAGTGTAACCTACGTCTTCCTAATATCTTCGCTTTCAAGCCATATGTATCTTTATATTCGAAGGAAATTTCCTATTGTCAACAGAAGGTCGAGCTTTTTAATATTTTTGTTTTCTTATGGTTCTTTTTTTGCCTTTTTTTTGGTGATTTCAAGCACTCTTATGAAGTGTTTGTATTGTCGGGAGAATTTAATCCTGAATAGTGAATGAATTATTGATAGGTAAGTAGTTCACATTCTCATTTCGGTTGGCTTCTGACTTGAATTCTCTTTGCATTTCCCCTTTATGGTGTTTTCTTTGGGGTTGCTTCTTAGTGTCATTCTGACTTCCTATCCCTCTTTTGCGTGTCTTATCTGTGAGTGTGTTCAGTTGTGTGTGCATGTGCCGGTGGTAGTGTGTGTGGTCTGTGTGTGTTTCACATAACACTTATATTTAAATTTCAAGAAGTAAGAATTCGGTCTCTTAAGGATAGCAACTGAATTTGAGATGCCTTGAAAAATCACATTCCATTCATTTCAGAACATCTTCTGCAAGGGACATAATCTATTTTCCTCTTCGAAAAACACGTATTCTCACAAAACTGCCTTCAAACAAACACCTAATTTTTGTGCCTCATAAGAGTAGATTTTTTGTCCCTATACCCCTTGCTTTTTCATATGTTTCTTGACTGTCTTGAGGCAGTGAAATCTTCTGGTTTTTGTCCTTTGAGACAAATAGTCTGTTTGATTTCTTTCTGAGAATGATATATGTGATGAAGCCCAATAGTCTCTGCAACCCTGCCACATGAGACATGTGGAAGAATTCATTCTGTCTTATGTCTTGGTAAGAATTGGCGGTGACATGGAGGACAGTGAGATGTTAGTAGTGTCTAATAACCTCGTGTTTGTCTTCAGCCATGAGAGCAACAGAAAGAAGAAAACATAAACTGCAATGGGGTGGATATTGAGCTGAAGCCTACAAAGTAATCTCCACAGCGAAGAGAATGGAAGTCGCAGAGACTAAGAGAGAAGATTTGAGACATTACTCAGTGGAGATTTGTGTAGTTCATGCATCAGAGGGCAGAGATACCATTCAAAGGACATAGGCACAGGAAAGCAGGGCTCACTGGGAACCCACAAGAAACCTGTAACCCAGTGCCATGGGCTGTTATGAGCATAGGATCTGAAGGGAACAAGTTCTTGAAACACAAGTCGTGAGGGCTAGATTTTTCAAATCAGCAGGCTTGGCAGTCATCGGCTCGAAAGAACACCACGTTTTTCCTGCATAGGACACCAACAATCAACCAGGGGCAGACAGCCTGGAGACAATGATCAGAGACAATACCAGGGGAAGCAGTGGGGAAGATGGTGGGACATGGCAGTGCATCCATGAGTGGCAGTGTTCATGGAAATGACTCAATGGGGGCATAAGAAATTTGGGGCTATCTCACCAGCAGCATCAAGACAGAGCTATTGGCCAAGAAGGAAAGTGAGGACATTTGCTGCCAAGCCTGCCAACACGAAATCCCAACCATGGAACACTTGGAGGACTGCCTTCCTCAGTCCAAGATGCTTAGTCCACGGAGAACAGACTCTTCCATTGGGCACGAGAAGAAAGCCTTGACCACATGCTCTCTTCTGAACACAGTATTCTGGAGGCCTGCATTCTTTTGAGTTGTTGGAATGTCTCCTTTCCCAGGCACACCTGAGCCCACCTAGGTAAACCTCAGCATATTCAGCCCGGACCAAAAACACATCAAACGTCAGGAATGGAGGGCCCTAGCAGATGACTGGTCTCAAGGAAGGGTCAGTCGTACACAACAGCAGACGGCATGCATGCCATACACATACACAAACACACACATACACACCAAAATTCCTTAAGGTTCAGCCCTTGGTAATTCCAGGATCTCATCCTACAAAGAAATTAACCTGTAGAAGACAGAATGAGATATTCAAATACGGAGAGGAATACCGAGACCTAGATCTAAGACAAAGATGGAAGAATTAATTGATGCAAAGGTAAAAGAACAAGAAATTATCCAGGCTAGACAATCGGAGTGAAATCTCTACATATAAAGAGCCTAAAGGGTTTGAAAGCAGCGGCCTGGATACTCCCTGTACATCAGAAAACATAGAAGATATCAGAGAGTCTCGAACCACAGAGATAAAACTGAAAATATAAAAGAACATAAAGAGCTACTGAAGAGAATATTGGTAGGAGACTGGATGCAACGTTCGGGAACATGGCAGAAGTAGAGGATCTAATTAGTGACCAGGAAGAATAAGCCTAGAAAATTTGGGAGCAAATTCTTGAGAGTAGGCAAAATGATGGAACATGACAATGAGTTTAGGGAATCATCAACTCCAAGGAATTGAAAGAGGTGCCTCTTGTTGGAGAAGTAAGAGTGAGAGAAAGAAAAGAGGGCTGAACATGGATTTGAGAAATCGGAGCTGAAAATGACCATCACCGGGAGCAGGAACAGAAGTCCAGAATCAGAGGCACAGGTGATTCTCATCAACTTGTACGTAAGCAGAGCGCCAAAAGACATTGTGTAATTCCCGCTGGAAAATCTAGGCATGAAGGAATTCTCTTACGGCAAATAGGCATGGGAGAATAGTTTGTCCATAGCCCAGTCACTGATTTCAAGAGGAAAAGCTATACCAGCTCTCAAAGCAGGCTGGATAGCTCAAGCAACACCAGCCCAAGACAAAACCTTATCCCCTGTATTTCTGAACAATGAAAGAGTAGCGGTTCTTGTCTAGAAACAGGAGGTATTCGGAAGTAAATGGTTGGGTCCCGGGTTGTGTCCATTAGTTCAGAGGCGGCCTTCAGAACAATTCATGATTTCAGGGTCTTGGCATTGACTCTGTTCTCAGTTTCTCTGCTCAGGGACAATTAACTTCTCCCTCTCCAGCTCCACCCCCTCACTGTGACCTCCCTGCCTCTCTGTCCAATACATGCATGCACATATATTGACAAGAAAACAAAAACAAAACCAGGCATAATAATTGACTGGGGCCAGAGGATGTTTTATTGAATTTTGACCTAGGTTCCTATGGAGGGTAGCCAGGTACAGAGAACCTCCCACCATCCTAAAATGGCCGACCTTCTCTCATAGCTCCCTTCTTCAATCTCCTGTTCTTTGTCTTCCTGGATCTCCTCACCAACCTGCAGCATCCGCTGTCTGTCGCGCTGTACTGACCCCTTATTGACACATTGTACATCCTCTCCTGGCTATATTAGAACATGCCCATCTTCCGCATGAGGCACTCTTTGCTTATATCATGAAACCATTTGGGGGATGGTAATGAGAGGGTGAAGGCAGGCTTGTGCTGCCACATCTCCATGCAGTTTCACAGAGAGTAGCTGCTCCACCCTGAGGGAATGTTCAAGGTTCTTCCACATTCAATTCCTCTTCAATGAATCCTTTTGGTCATATAAGTTGTCTTCCTGAAACGGGTACGGATGTCTTTCAGATGGCTTCATCTGGGATATGGATCTCTTCCAACATGCTCTCCTTTTGCTCCTCTGGACTCCACATACATGAGTCCATTCTGGATCTTAAGGTGTTGTGTCTGCCTTGGATGCATGGTCATTTTAAAAGTTTGGGAGGTCTGTTGGCACCGTTTCTGGAGATGCTCAAGGTACTCAAGTACTCCCTGTTGAACTCCAGACATGTCTCTGACAAGGTTGTGGGAGTTCACTTTGAGCTTTCCTTGGGTGGCCCTCTTCCTGTTCAGACGCTCCATGATTCGGTGGAAGGGCCTACTGTTACAAGGCCAGGATTTCCTCTACTGAGAATTTGCTTGCAATCTGATTGATTCTTGGCCTATCCTGGTTAAGATGGAATGAGGGATTATTTCCTTTCTCCAGAGTCCAGAGGGCTGGTGCTGAGAGTCACGACCAACACTGTGAATTCGTACATGGATAAAGTGAAACCAACTCGCTTCATAACCTGCCTGGGTGAGAGACCCAGGCGGCTCCAGCAGTTTGGTATGGCTTGGGGTCCTCTTGGCCCACCAAAGACTACTCTAGACAAGTGTTGTGATGTTGTGTGGTTTAATGAGGAGTGGTTGAAATGACATCAAAGCTTTGTGACATCACAGATGCTGTTTCACTGAAGCAGCTGTCCCTCTCCCATGACCTTGGTGTCCTATGGCTTTAGGTAGGAAGCCCCGGTAAGGACAGAAAAAGAGCCCTCTGAGCTTGAGCAAGAACCAATGTTGTATTGTGTGTTAATGTCCCTCTTCCATTTTCTGGACAAAGAGGAAAGGATATGACATTCAGTATACGTTCCTTAAGCAACATTTCCCCAGAGATGGCAAGGTGTTCTATTTACACTACAATTTCTAGAGATCAAGACACAGTGAGGCCTCATGGATATCAACAGCTCTCCATGGGGTTTGTCATCCTGTGGGTGAGAGCGACCTTTTTCAGTGTCTTTTGCCTATGGTCAGTGATGACTAAGGGACAGAAGCCCCTTTTCAAAGAAAAAGGTGAGGGCATCGATATATGGTGCTGTCTGTGGCCTCATCTAGTATTCTGAAACACTCAGCTAAGGGATTAGGGCCTCTCTACCTGGCTTTCCAATAAACCCCTTTGCAATGTCTTTGAGGTGAGTGACAATCTGCATTAGAGCTATCTCTAAGGAAGTGGCGTGGACCGCACCCATGTTTATCATTAGTTAACTGTACTTGTGGTAAGGGGTATAGATATGTTTACCAACTCTCTTTAGTTAGAAGGAAAGGGACGGCCTATATATATGACTTGTAAGGGCCACTCGAGCAAAGGGCCACTCACTTTGGAGTGAGCTGCAAACCTCTTGCAGGACTAGTGGATAAGGAAGGTTTGGCCCATTTTGGCAGCACAATATTATTCAGCTGTGGACGAAAATGAAACACTGGACCTTGCCTTGACATGAATGTCCATGCTTGGCTGATGTGAAATCGAAAAGGCAAGGAGACAAAGGGAAATATCACATAGCTTCCCACAATATATGCCTCCATAGGAATACCTTTTCCCTTAGTAAAGGAAGAGAAAACTGAAGGGGAAGATGTCAGAAAAGGAGACCCACCCGTAGTGACTCAGGACCATGAGAACCAAGCTGAGGGTTACAGAAAAGAGACACATGCAGGGAATGAGGGAACTGCTAATGGGTGTTCAGGAGTTGTGGCATATATTAGGAGGAGCACTAGGTCGTAATGCAACTAAAGTATCCGTGAATACTCTGTCAAAAACGGATGATGGATGATAGGCAGGATTTCTCTACAGAAGTTGCAACAACAACGACAACAATTCAAAGGAAAATAATCTGGCCCTTTCAAAACCAAAAGAAGGCACAAGGAGTAAAGGAAAGAATTATTTTTTATTTATCTTTCCTTATTGAAATGGCATAGGATTTGTTTTCTTAAAATGTCCTTAACTGAACTGGGTCTTTATCGTTGTAAATTGGAGTCTACGCGCCTCTTCCATCTCTGGAATCGATGAGAAGACAGGACAATACCTTTGCTATATCACTAGAGAGTGGTGCAGGAAAATGACTTGAACCTGGCCTTCTGTGTGATGGCAGGTGTGGATTACTGCTTCAAATGCTTCAGTAAAAATTAGAGAGCTGAGATTTTGTAGGTTTCCTTACCTAATATTGGGAGATTCTATGTGTCTGGGAACTTAACCTTTTCTCTCTTTTCTTGGATTTGTTAGCAGGAATGTGTGGATGTGGCTCTTTGGTTATTCTTTTTTTTTTTTTTTTTCCTACCAGGTGTCAGGTGGTTTCATACTTTCAGCTGTGTGCTTGTCTCCCTGTTTTATCCCAGTAATGTCTTTTGTGGTTTGTTCATGTTTTCAAAACTGAAGTTTGAGATCTACTGAGTTTTTTTCTATTGGTTGGTTTGTGTTTTCTTTAATTCGATAATCATATGTATGATTTTATTTTTTCTCTTAACTATGGAATTTGGTTCTTCTTCTTCTTGTTCCTTCAGGCATCCAGTTAGGTTGCCTTTTTTTTTTTTTCCGGTGTATTTAAGTTTTGGAAATGCACGCATTTAACCCTATATGGTTTCCCCATAAAATGTTTTGGCATCATCCCATGAGTTTCATGACGTTCCATTTCATTGCTCTTTCTAATTTTCCTTTGGATTTACTTTCTTGCATTCATTGCTCGTTCGTGAGTGTGTTGTATTTTCCAACTTTTAGTGTCTGGCTGTATTTCCAATTTGAAAGTAATATCTTTCTGTTTTCACACCTTCGTGATCATAAGTGCACAGGATAGCTTATTACTTCTCTACCATGAATTTTGTCTGGATTTGGACTTGAGCTCATTACCTGGGATAGACAAAGTTAGGTATGCCCCTGGGAAGAACATATCTTATTTTTCTCTGAAACGCAATCTTACTCATGGATCCCCAAAGTTCAGGTATTCTAGAGAGCCCATGGGGACGTCTGTTTTTCCTATCACCTTTCCATCCAGATGATCTGTCCTGTTCTTAAAGTGCATATCATAGTCATGAACAATATTGGATTAAAGACCGCATCTCTCTTCCTGTCTGTTCATAGGCTTCCATCGTTTAAATACACCCATGTTCGTGGTTTATATGTTGGCAATTTTTCCAGGTTTCTGATGCTTGGATGCTCCATCAAGACAGAACACCTTCTGCTAATCTTTTGTCTCTCAAACGTATAAAATACCTCTAGCTGACTTAGGCACAATCATTTTGGCTCTCTTCTCCTTGGCAATAGCATAACCTACGTCTTCCTAATTTCTTCACTTTCAGGCTATGTGTATCTTTATAGCCGAAGGATAATTCCTATGGGCAACAGAGGTCAAGTTGTTTAATATTTTTTGTTTTCTTATGGATCGTTCCTGTCTTTTTTTTTTTTTTTTTTTGTAATTTCAACCACTTCTACAAACTGTTTGTATTGTTGGGACTTTAATCCTGAATGCTGTATGAATTTTTGATAGGTAAGTACTTCACTTTGTCATTTCGATTGGCTTCTGATTAGGATTCTCTTTGCCTTTCTCCTTTATGGTATTTTCGTTGTGGTTACTTCATTAGTGCGATCTCACTTCCTCCCCATCTTTTGTGTATCTTATCTGTATGTGTGTGTTCATGTGTGTGTGTGTGCATGTGCATGTGTTAATGTGTGTGTGGTCTGTGTGTTTCACATACACTTACTATTAAATTTCAAGATAGGAATTCTGTCTCTTATGGATAACAATTCAATTTGACATGCCCTGAAAACTCACATTCCATCTGTTTCAGGAACAACCCCTGCAAGGAATATCATCTTTTTTCCTCTCCAATAAACACGTATTATCATAAAACTGTGTTCAAATAAACACCACATTTTGGGTGACTCATCAGAGTCTTATTGTTTGTCCCTATAACCCTTGCTTTTTCATATATTTCATGACTGTCACGAGGGAGTGAAATGGTCTGTTGTCTTTATGAGAATGATAGATGCGAGGAAGCCCAATGCTCTCCACAACACTGCCACATGAAGGAAGTGGAGGAATTCATTCTTGCTTATGTGTCAGTAAAAATTTGTCGTAACTTTAAGGACAGTGAGATGGTAGTAGTGTCTAATAAGCTCGAGCTTGTCTTCAACCATGAAGGCAACAGGAAGATGACCAAAACAACTGCAACGGAGTGGAAATTGACCTGAAGCCTACAAATTAAAGTCCACAGAGAAAGAGAAAGGTAGTCACAGAGTCTATGAGAGAAGGTGGGAGACATGGCTCAGGGGATATTTCGGTGGTTCGTGAATCAGAGGGCAGTGATCCCATGCAGAGGACAAAGGCACAGGAGAGCAGGGCACACTGGGAACCCAGAAGGAACCTGTTTCCTAGTGCCATTGGCTGTGAAGTGCACATGGTCTGAAGGGTACGAGTTCTGGACAACACAAGGCTT
Source organism: Mustela nigripes (assembly GCF_022355385.1). Taxonomy (NCBI): domain Eukaryota; kingdom Metazoa; phylum Chordata; class Mammalia; order Carnivora; family Mustelidae; genus Mustela; species Mustela nigripes. The sequence continues at coordinate 4,529,695 of NW_026739436.1, forward strand.
GATGGTGGTATTTTCAGATCAACAGGCTTGGCAGACATCAAATCGGAAGAAAACCGTCTTTTTCCTGCATAGGACACCAACAAGCATCAAGGTGCAGACAGCCTGGAGACCATGATCAGAGACAATACCAGGAGACGCAGTGTGAAGATGGTGTGTCCTGTCAGTGCATCCGTAAAATGCAGTGTTCGTGGCTATGTCTCAATGGGGACATAATAAATTTTGGGCTATCACACCAGCAAAATCAAGACCAAGCTACTGGCCAGGCAGAATGGTGAGGACATTTGCTGCCTAGCTTGCCAAATAAAATCTAATCCGTGGATCACTTGGAGGACTGCCTTCCTCAGTCCAAGTTGCTTAGTCCAAGGAGAACAGATCGCCCATACGGGACAAGAAGAAAGCTTTGACCACATGCTCTCTTCTGAACACAAATTCTGCAGGCCTGCATTTTGCTGATTTGGTGGAATGTCTCCTTTCACAAGCACAACAGAGCCCACCAAGGTAAACCTCAGCATATTCAGCCTGGACACCAAACACATCAAACGGCAGGCCAGGAGAGACACTACAGATGACTGGCCTCAAGGACAGAGTCAGCCACAACACACAGTGGATGGCATGCATGCCACACACACACACACACACACGCACATACACACAACACACACACTCGACAAACCTTAAAGTCTAGTCCGTGGTCACTCCAAGATCTCTTCTTCCTAAAGAAATTATCCTCAGTTTAGAAAACAGAATGCGTTTTTCGAATACAGATCGGAGACAGAGACTTAGATCCAAACAAAAAATGGAAGAATCAATTGATGCCAAGAAAAAAGGAACAAGAAATCATCACGGCTAGGCAATCAGAGTGAAACCTCTACATAGAACACTCCCGGTGGTGTATTGAAAGCAGCGGCCTGGATACTCCCTGTCCATCCAAAAACATAGAAGATATCAGAGAGTCTTGAACCACAGAGATAAAACTGATAAAGATAAAAGAACATAAAGAGCTCCTGAAGAGAAGATTGGTTGGAGACTGGAAGCAAAGTCCGGGAGCATGGCATAATTGGAAGATCCAAGCAGTGACTGAGAAGAATAAGCCTAGAAAATAAGGAAGCAAATTATAAGAGAAAAGGCAGAATGATGGAACATGATACTGAGCTTAGGGAATCATCATCTCCAAGGAATTGAAAGAGGTGCTCTTGTAGGAGAAGTAAAAGTGAGAAAAAGAAAAGAAGTCTGAACATGGATTTGAGAAATCAGGATCGAAAATGACCCTTATCTGGTAGCAGAAACAGAGGCCCAGAATCAGAGGTACAGAGGACTCTCATCTCCTTTCACAGCAACAGAGCACAAAAAGACATAGTGTCCTTCCCCCTGGAAAATCTAGGCATGGAGGAATATCTTTTGGCAATAGTCATGGGTGAATAGTTTGTCCATAGCCCAGTCACTGACTTCAAGAGTTAAAGCTATACCAGCTCTCGAAGCAGGCCAGGATAGCTCAAGCAACACCAGCCGAAGCCAAAATCCTTATCCTCTGTATTTTTGAAGAATGACAGAGCAGTTCTCTTGTCTAGAACCAGGAGGTACTCAGACGTCAATGGTTGAGTCCCGGGTTGTGTCCATCAGACCAGAGGCGGACTTCAGATCAACTCATGATTCCAGGGTCTTGGTATTGAATCTGGTCTCAGGTACTCTGCTCAGGAGCAAGTAAGCTTCTCCCTCTCCAGTTCCACACCCTGATAGGGATCTCTCTGCCTTTCTGTCCAATATGAGCATACACATAGTTGTACAGGATAACAAAGAAAAAACCAGTGAACAATAATTGACTGGGTCCTGAAGATGTTTTATTGAATTTGGACCTAGGTTCCTATGGAGAGCAGCCAGGTACAGAGAACCTCCCACCATCCTAAAATGCCCGACATTGGCTCAGAGCTCCCTTGTTCATTCTGTTATTTGTCTTCCTGGATCTCCTCACCAACTCGCAGCATCCGCTGTCTGTCATGCTGTACTAACCCCTTGTTGACATATTATGCATCCTATTGGGGCTCCAAGGAACATGCCCATTTTCCGCAAGATGCACTGTGTGCTTATCACATGAAACCATTTGGGGTGTGGTCATGAGAGTGTGAAGGCAGGCTTGTGCTGCCACATCTCCATGCATTACCACAGAGGGTAGCTGCTCCACCCTGAGGGAGTGCTCAAGGTTCCTCCACATTCGAATCCTCTTCAATGCATCCTTTTCTACATATATTTTGTCCTCCTGTAACGGGCACGGAAGTCTTTCTGATGGCTTCACTTGGGCTACGGGTCTCTTCCAACTTGCTCTCCGTTGTCTCCTGTGGACTCCATGTACATGAATCAATCCTGGACCTAAGATTCTAGGGTGTAGACTCTGCATTGGATGCATGGTCATTTTGGAAGTTTGGGATGCCTTGTTGGCACCGTATCTGGAGACGCTCGAGGTCTCGTTCCTCACTGTGGAAGACTCCAGACAAGTCTTTGGCATGGTTGCGGGGGTTCACTTTGAGCTTTCGTTTAGTGGCCTGATGGAATGAGGGATGCTTGCCTTTCTCTGGAGTCCGAGGGCTGGTGCTGACAATCACGAGCAAACTCTAGGAAATGGGCCATGGAGAAAGTGACACCGACTCGCTTCACAAACTGCCTTGGTGAGAGACCCAAGCGGCTGCAGTGGTTTGGGATGGCTTCTGGTCCTCTTGCCCACCCATGACTACTATAGACAAGTGTACTGATCAGGCAAGGGTTGATTAGGAGTGGTTGCTATGACCTCAAAGCTTTCTAACATCACTGATGTTGGCTTCACTGAAGCAGCTTTCCCTATCCCATGAACTTTGTGTCCTATGGCTTTGGGTCTGAAGTCCCGGGAAGGACAGAACAACAGCCCTCTGAGCCTGAACAAGAACTCAGGTTGTCTTGTGGTTTAATGTCCCACTTCCCCTTCTCGAGACAAAAAGGAAAGTAAATGACATTCAGTATACCTTCATTTATGCCACCATTTCCGCGGAGACGTTAAACTGTCCTAGTTTCACTACAGTTTCTAGAGATCTCAAGAAACGGTGAGGAATTGCGGGTATGAGCAGCACTCCATGGGGTTTGTCATCCTGTGGGTGAGAGCATCCTTTTTCAGCGTCTTTTGCCTATGGGTCAGTGATGACTAAGGGATGGAAATTCGCTTTTCGAGGGAAAAGGTGAGGGCATCGATATATGGTGCTGTCTGTGGCCTCGTCTCCTAGTGCTCTGAAACACACTGCTAAGGTATTAGGCCTCTGTCTACCTGGCTCTCGCTTACATTGCTTTGCAATGTCTGCAAGGATGGTGACATTCTGCTCAGAGCTAACATTTAAGGAAGAGGCCTGGACCGCACCCGTTGTCATCATTAGTTAACTGTACTTGTTGTTGTAACGCGAATAGACATGTTGACCTAGTCTCTTTAGTCAGAAGGAAAGGGATGGCCTATACAAATGGCTCGCAAGGCCCATTCGAACAGACCTTTGGAGTGAGCCACAATGCCCTTGCATGGATTATTGTATCAGGAATTTTGAGTCCATTTCACTACCACAGTATTCCTCAGCCGTCGAAGTGAATGAATCCCTCGACCTTGCGTTGACATGAATGTCCCATGCCTGGCTGATGGGAAATGGAAAAGGCAAGCAGACAAAGGGAAATATCATATGGCTTCCCACAATATGTGCCTCGGGAGGAATACCTTGGCCCTTAGTAAAGGAAGGGAAAACTGAAGGGCAATAATTCAGAAAAGAAGACCTACAGGGGTGACTCAGGACTCTGAGAACCAAGTTGAGGGTTACAGAAAAGAGAACTGCTTAAGGGGTGTTCAGGAGTTGTGGAATATATTAGGAGGAGAATTAGGACATATATGTAACTAGCATCCGTGAATACTCTGTCAGTAATGGATGATGTATGATAGGCAGGCTTTCTCAACAGAACAGCAACAACAACAAAAATTCAGAGGAAAACATTCTGGCCCTCTCAAAACCAAAGTACGTCACAGGGAGAAAAGGAAAGCATTATATTGTTTATTATCTTTCCTTATTGAAATGACATTGGATTGCTTTACTAATATGCCCTTATCTGAATTGGGTCCTTATCCTTGTGATTTAGAGTCTACGTGCCTTTTCCATCTCTGGAATCTATGAGAGGAAATGACAATGCCTTCACTAAATACCTAGAAGAGTGGCCCAGGAAAATGACTTGGACCTGTCCTTCTGTGTGTTGGCAGGTGTTGGATTACTGCTTTAAACGGTTCAGTCAATACTAGAGAGCTGAGTATTTGTAGTTTTCCTGAGATAATCTTGGGAGTTTCTATGTTTCGGGAAATTTATCCTTTTTCTCTCAGTTCTGGGATTGCTAGCATAAATGTGTGGATGTGCCTCTTAGGTTATTCTTTTTTCCTTGCTACCAGTTGTCATGTGGTTTCATACTTGCAGCTGTCTGCTTGTCTCCCTGTTTTATCCCAATAATGTCTTCTGTGGTTTTTTCGTGTTTTCAAAACTGAAGTGTGAGATTTCCTGATTTTTTTCCTATTGGTTTGTTTTTATTTCCTTAATTTTGATAATCACATGTATGATTTCAATTTTTCTGTTAATTTTGGAGTTCGATTTTCTTCATCTTGTTCCTTCAGTCATCCAGTTAGGTGGGTTTCTTTATCAGGGTTTTTAAATTTTGGAGATGCATGCATTTAACCCTATATGGTTTCCCCATAAAATGTTTTGGCATCATCCCTTAAGCTTCTTAACATTCCTTTGTTCATGGCTTTTTCTGCCATTCCTTTGGATTATCTTTCTTGCATTCATTGCTAGTTCGTGAGTGTGTTGTGTTTTCCAACTTTAGTGTCTGGCTTTATTTCCAATTTGAAACTGCTATCTTCCTGGTTTCATACCTTTATGATCATAAGTATACAGGATAGGTTTTGACTTCTCGTCCATGAATTACGACTGGATTTGGACTCGAGCTCATGACCTGCGATTGACAAAGTTATGTCTGCCCCTGGGAAGAACATATCTCATTGTCCTCAGAGACACAATCTTACTCATGGATGCCCAAAGCTCAGGTGGTCTCGAGAGCCCGTGTGGACGTCTGTTATTCCTTAGCACCTTCCTATTCGGAGGATCTTTTCTGTGCTTAACGCGGATATCATAGTTCCCAACAGTATTGAATAAAAGTCGCCATCTCCCTTATTCTCCGTTCATAGGCTTCCTACGTTTAGATACACCCTTGTTCTTGGTGTATATGTTGGCAATTCTTCTAGGTTTCTGTTGTTTTGATGCTCCATCAAGACAAAACAGCTTCCGCTAATCTTTTGTCTCTCAAAGGCATAAAAACACTCTTGCCGGCTTAGGCACAAACACTTTGGATCTCTTCTCTTTGGCAAGAGCATAACCTACGTCTTCCAGATTTCTTCACTTGCAAGCTATGAGTATCTTTATAGTCGAAGGAAATCTCCTACGGTCAACAGAAGTTCGAGCTTGTTTAATATTTGTCTTTTTCTTATGGATCTTTTCTAGCTTTTTTTGTTTGTTTTTGAATTTCAACCACTCCTACAAAGTGTTTGTATTGACAGAAGACTTTAGTCCTGAATACTGAATGAATTATTGATAGGTAGTACCTCACTTTCTCATTTCGGTTGGCTTCTCACTTGGATTCTATTTGCCTTTCCCCTGTATGATATTTTCTTTGGATTTGCTTCATTAGTACGATTCCTCCCTTCCTACCCACCTTTTGCATGTCTTATCCTTTTGTGTGTTCGTGTGTGTGCATATGCATGTGGTAATATGTGTGTGGTCTGTGTGTGTTTCACATAACACTTATTATTAAAATACGAATGATAGGAATTTGGTCTCTTATGGGTAGCAATTCAATTTGGCATGCCTTGAAAACTCACATTCCATCAGTTTCAGGAAAATCTCCTGCAAGGAATGTCATCTCTTGTCCTCTTCGAGAAACACGTGTTCTCACAAACTGCCTTCAAACAAACACCACCATTTGAGTTCTGCATAAGAGTCATAGTTTGTCCCAATACCCTTGCTTCTTCTTATGTTTCTTGACTGTCATGAGGGAGTGAAATCGTCTCCTTGTTGTCTTTCTGAGAATGATCGATGTGATGAAGCCCAATGCTCTCCGCAACACTGCCATATGAGACAAGTGGAAGAATTCATTCTTGCTTTTGTCTCAGTACGAATTTGCGGTGACATGGATGAAAGTGTGATGGTAGTAGTGTCTAATAACTTCATGCTTGTCTTCAGCCATGAAGGCAACAGGAAGAAGACCACAACAACTGCAATGAGTTGGAAATTGACTTGCAGCCTACAAGGTAAACTCCACAGTGAAGGAGAAAGAAAGTCGCAGAGATGATGGAAGAAGGTTGGAGAAATTGGCTCAGGGGATATTTGGTTGTTTCGTGGATTAGTGAGCCCTGAGGCCATACAGAGGACAAAGGCACAGGAGGTAGGGCACACTGTGAACCCACTAGGAACATGTTTCCCAGTACTGTTGCCTGAAACTCAGAGGTTCTGAAGGGTACGAGTTCTTGACAACACAAGTCTTGAGGGCTGGAGTTTTCAGATTAGCAGGCTTGGCAGACATCGGATCTAAAGAACATGTCTTTTTCCTGCATAGGACACCAACCAGAAACCAGGTGCCTACATGCTGGAGACAATGATCAGAGACAATACCAGCAGATTCAGTGGGAAGATGGTGAGACCTGGCAGTACATCCGTGAAAGGCAGTGTTCGTGGAGGTGTCTCATGTAGACATTATAAATTTTGTACTCTCGCACCAGCAGCATCAAGACAGAGCTACAGGCCAAGACAGGTAGGTGAGGACATTGCCTGCCTACCCTGGAAAATGAAATCCCAACCGTGGAAGACTTGGAGGACTGTATTACTCAGTCCAAGATGCTTAGTCCAAGGAGTACAGACTCTCCCACAGGGCACGAGAAGAAAGTATTGACCACATGTTCTTCTCTGAACTGAGCATTCTGCAGGCCTGCATTCTGTTGAGGTGATGATTCCAGGGTCTTGGCATTGACTCTTGTCTCAGGATCTCTGCTCAGGGGCAAGTAAGCATCTCCCTCTCTAGCCCCACCCCTGATTGGGATCTTTCTGCCTCTCTGTCCAATGTGCCTGTGCATTGTTGGACAAGATGACAAAGACAAAATCAGTGCACAATAATTGACTGGGGCCTGAATATATTTTATTGAATTTGGACCAAAGTTCCTATTGAGGGCAGCCAAGTACAGAGAACATCCCACCTCCTAAAATGCCTGACCTTCGATCGGAGCTCCCTCGTACATTCTCTTGTTCTTTGTCTTCCTGGATCTCCTCACCAACCTGCAGCATCCACTGTCTGTTGCGCTGTACTGAACCCTTGTTGACACATTGTGCATCCTCTACGGGCTCCTTTGGAACATGCCTATCTTACACAAGAGGCACTGTTTGCTTATTGCATGACACCATTTGGAGGATGGTAATGAGAGGGTGAAGATAGAGGGTGAAGATGTGCTGCCACATCTCCATGCAGTTCCACAGTGGGTAGCTGCTCCACACTGAGGGAGTGATCCAGGTTCTCCCACATTCGAATCCTCTTCAATTGTTCTATAGACATACAAGTTGTCTTCCATAAATGGGCACGAAAGAGTTTCAGATGGCTTCACTTGGGCTATGGGTGCATTCCAACATACTCTCCGTTGCCTCCTGTGGACTCCAAGTACATGAGTCCATCCTGGACCTAAGGCTCTAGGGTGTAGAGTCTGCCTTGGATGCATGGTCATTTTGAAGATTGGGAGGCCTTGTTGGCAACGTTTCTGGAGACGCTCGAGGTACTCATGTCCTCGCTGTGGAAGACTCCAGACATGTCTTTGGCACGGTTGCGGGGGTTCACTTTGAGTTTTCCTTGTGTGTCCCTTTTCCTGTTCATGAGCTCTGAACAGGAGCTCCGAACAGGAGCTCTGAGATTGGGTGGGAGGGCCTCATTATTGCACATGGCTAGGATTCACTACCTTGTGGCTATGCTTCCGGTCTGATTGTTTATTGGCCTGTCATGTCTAAGATGGAATGAGGGATGCTTGCTTTTTTCCGGAGTCCATAGGGCTGGTGCTGACACGACCGAACACTACGAATTGGGCCATGGAGAAGGTGACACCGACTCGGTTCTCAAAATGCCTTGGTGAGATAGCCATGAAGCTCCAGAAGTTTGAGACGGCTTGGGGTTTTCTTGTACCACACATGACTACTCCGCCAGTGTAGTGATTAGGCGTGGGTTGATGAGGAGTGGTTGCTATGACCTCAAAGCTTTGTGACATCAAAGATGCTTGCTTCACTGGAGCAGCTGTCCCTCTCCCATGACTTTGGTGTCTTATGGCTTTAGGTAGGAAGCCCCAAGAAAGTCAGAATAAAAGCCCTCTGAACCTGATCAAGAAATCAGGTTGTCCTAAGGGGCTAAGTCCCACTTCCCCTTTCTAGTGAGAAAGAGGAAAGAAAAAATGACATTCAGTATACCTTCTTTAGGCCAACATATTCCCAGAGATGGCAAGGTGTCCTATTTCCACTGCAATTTCTAGAGATCTAAAGAAACAGTGAGGCCTCGCGGGTATGAGCAGCTCTCCGTGGGGTTTGTCATCCTGTGGGTGATAGTGTCCTTTCTCAGCATCTTTTTCCTTTGTTCAGTGATGACTAAGGGACGGAAAGTCCCTTTTCGAGGAAAAAAATGAGGGCATCGATATATGGTGCCATCTGTGGCCTCGTCTCCTAGTGTTCGGAAACACGCGGCTAAGGGATTAGGCCTCTGTCTACCTGGCTTTCACTTAAAAACTTTTGCAAAGTCATCGAGAAGAGTGATATTCTGCATCAGAGCTAACACTTAAGGAAGAGGCCTGGACCGCACCCGTTGTCATCATTAGTTAACTGTACTTGTTGTGGTAACGGGTATAGACATGTTGACCAAGTCTCTTTAGTCCAAAGGAATGGGACGGCCTATGCTGAAGACTTGCAAGGCCCATTCGAGCAGACCTTTGGAGTGAGCCGCATTCCCTGGCAAGGTCTCGTGTATCAGGAAGTTTGGGTCCATTTCGGCACCACAGTATTCATAAGCAGTCGAAGTGAATGAACCCCTGGAACATGCCTTGACATGAATGTCCCATGCCTGGCTAATGGGAAATTGAAAAGGCAAGCAGACAAAGGGAAATATCATATGGCTTCCTAGAATATGTGCCTCTGGAGTTATACCTTGGCCCATAGTAAAGGAAGGGAAAACTGAAGGGGAAGAAATCAGCAATGCAGACCCACCAGGAGTGATTCAGAAATTTGAGAACCAAGCTGAGGTCTCCAGAAATGAGAACTGCCTAATGGTGTTCAGGAGTTGTGGCATATATTATGAGGAGCACTAGGACATATATGGAACTAAAGAATCCATGAATATTCTGTCAAAAACGGATGATGGATGATAGGCAGGCAATCTCAACAGAACAGCAACAGCAACAACATAAATTCAGAGTAAAACAATCTGGCCCTCTCAAAACCAAAGGTATTCACAGGGAGAAAAGAAAAGAATGATATTTTTTATTATCTTTCCTTATTGAAATGACATGGGATTGGTTTCCTAAAATGTCCTTCTCTGAATTAGGTTTTTATCCTTGTGAATTAGAGTCTACCCGCCTCTTCCATCTCTGGAATCTTTGAGAGGACATGACAATGCCTTCGCTAAATACCTAGAAGAGTGGCCCAGGAGAATGCCTTGGACCTGGCCTTCTGTGTTTTGGCAGCTGTTGGATTACTGCTTCAAACTCTTCAGTCAATACTAGAGAGCTGAGATTTGGTATGTTTCCTGATCTAATCTTGGGAGTTTCTATGTGTGTGGGGATTTATCCTTTTCTCTGAGTTCTTGGATTTGCTAGCATAAATGTCTGGATGTGCCTCTTAGGTTATTCTTTTTTCCTTTGACATGTTGTCATGTGGTTCCATACTGTCAGTTGTGTGCTTCTCTCCTATTTTTTTTTCCAGTAATGTCTTCTGCTGTTTGTTCATTTTTTCAAAACTGAAGTGTGAGATCTCCTGATTTTTTTCCTATTGGTTTGTTTGTATTTCCTTAATTTGATAATCACATGTATGATTTTTATTTTTCTGTTAACTCTGGTTGGTTTTTCTTCATTTGGTTGCTTCAAACGTCCAGTTAGGTGGCTTTCTTTATTGTTTTTTTTAAATTTTGTAAATGCATGCATTTAACCCTATATGGTTTCCCCATAAAATGTTTTGGCATCATCCCATAAGTTTCTTGACATTCATTTGTTTATGGCTCTTTCTACTTTTCCTTTGGATTTTCTTTCTTGCATATTTTGCAAGTTCCAGAGTGTGCTTTGTTTTCCAACTTTTAGCGTCTGTCTGTATTTCCAATTTGAAAGTGATATCTTCCTGTTTTCATATCTTCGTGATCAGAAGTGCCCAGGATAGGTTTTGACTTCTCTTCCAGAAATTACGACTGGAGTTGGACTCGAGCTCATGACCTAGATTGACAAAGATAGGTCTGCCGCAGGGAAGAACATATCTTATTGTCCTCAGAGACGCAATCTTACTCATGGATCCCCAAAATTCCGGTGGTCTCAAGAGCCCTTGTGGACGTCTTTTCTTCCTTTGCTCCTTCCCATTCTGATGATCTATCCTATGCTTAACTTGGATATTATAGTTCCCAACAGTATTGGATTAAAGTCGCCATATCCCTTCCTGTCTGTTCATAGGCTTCCAACGTTTAGAAACACCCTTGTTCGTGGTTTATATGTTGGCAATTCTTCTAGGTTTCTGTTGTTTTGAAGCTCCATCAAGACAAAACACCTTCCGCTAATATTTTGTCTCTCGAAGGCATAAAATCAATCTCGCTGACTTAGGCACATGCACATTGGCTCTCTTCTCCTTGGCAATAGGATAACCTCCATCTTCCCAATTTCTTCACTTGCAAGCTATGACTATCTTTATACTCGAGGAAAATCTACTATGGGCAATAGAAGGTCGAGCTTGTTTAATATTTGTTGTTTTCTTATGGATGTTTTCTACCTTTGTTTGTTTGTTTGTTTTGGAATTTCAACCACTCCTACAAACTGTGTGTATTGATGGTAGACTTTGGTATTGAATACTGAATGAATTAATGATAGGTAATACTTCCCTTTCTCATTTCGGTTGGCTTCTCACTTGGATTCTATTTGCCTTTCCCCTTTATGGTATGTTCTTTGGTTTGCTTCATTGGTACGATTCCTCGCTTCCTCCCCATCTCTTGCATGTCTTATCCTTGTGTGTGTTCATGTGTGTGTGCATGAGCATTTGTTAATGTTTGTGTTGTCTGTGTGTGTTTCATATAACACTTATTATTAAAATACGAGAGATAAGAATTCGGTCTCTTTCGTACATTGAGGTCCTTCATCCATTTTGAGTCTATTTTTGTGTGT
>NW_026739436.1:4544152-4552604 GCF_022355385.1 Mustela nigripes
GTACCCCTGGGGATAAAAATATATGTTTATAAAAAATAAAAAATTAAAAAAAAAATTCGGTCTCTTATGGGTAGCAATTAAATTCGATATGCCTTGAAAACTCACAATCCATCAGTTTCAGGAAAATCTCCTACAAGGAATATCATCTCTTGTCCTCTTTGAGAAACACGTGTTCTTCACAAAACTGCCTTCAAACAAACACCATTCCAGTTCCTCATTAGAGTGGTACTGTTAGTCCTGATACTAACAGTTAGTCCTGATCAGTATTTTTCGTTTGTTTCTTGACTGTCATGAGTTAGTGAAATCGTCTTTGTGTTGTCTTTATGAGAATGATAGATGTGATGAAGCCCAATGCTCTCCGCAACACTGCCATATGAGACAAGTGGAAGAATTCATTCTTGCTTTTGACTCAGTACGAATATGCAGTGACATTGAGGACAGCGAGATGGTACTAGTGTCTAATTACCTAATGCTTGTCTTCAGCCATGAAGGCAACAGGAAGATTACCGTGACAACTGCAGTGGGGTGGAAATTGACCTGAAGCCTTCAAGGTAAACTCCAAGTGAAAGAGAACGGAAGTCATAGAGATGATGGGAGAAGGTTGAGGACATGGCTCAGGGAAGATTTGGTTGGTTCATGGATCAGAGGTTGGTTCGTGAGCCCATGCAGAGGAACAAGGCACAGGAGAGCAGGGTACACTGGGAACCCACAAGGAACCTGTTTCCCAGGGCTGTTGGCTGTGACACACATAGGGTCTGAAGGGCACAAGTATTTGACAACACAAGTCTTGAGGGCTGGAGTTTTCAGATCAGCAGTCTTGGCAGACATCGCCTTGAAAGAACACTGTATTTTCCTTCATAGGACACCAACAAGAGACAAGGTGCAGACAACCTGGAGACAATGATCAGAGACAGTACCAGGAGACGCAGTGGGAAGATGGTGAGTCATGGGAGTGCATCCGTGAAAGGCAGTTTTCCTGGAGATGTCTCAATGTGGACATAATAAATTTTGGGCTCTCACACCAGCAGCATCAAGACAGAGCTACTGGCCAAGACAGGTAGGTGAGGACATTGGCTGCCTACCGTGCCAACACGAAATCCCAAACGTGGAACACTTGGAGGACTGCCTTCCTCAGTCCAAGATGCTTAGTCCAAGGAGAACAGACTCTCCCATAGGGGTTGAGAGGAAAGCGTTGGCAACATGTTCTCCTCTGTTCACAGCATTCTGCATGCCTACGTTCTGTTGAGTTGGTAGAATGTCTCCTGACACAGGAACACCAGAGCCCACCAAGGTGAACCTCAGCATATTCATCCAGGACCCCAAACACAAAAAAGGATAGGAAAGGAGAGCCACTGCAAATGACTGGCCTCAAGGACAGGGTCAGCCACAGCACAAACAGCAGATGGCATGCAAGCCACATACACACACACAAACACAGACAGACACACAGACACACACACACTCAAGAAATCTCAATGGCCTGCCCTTGGTAACTCCCGGGTCTCTTTTCCTAAATAAATTGCCCTCAGGTTATAAAACAGAATGAGTTTTTCTAGTTCAGAGAGGAGACAGAGACAGAGACCTAGATCCAGTGCAAAGATGGAAGAATCAATTGATGCCCAGGTAAAAGAACAAGAAATGAGCATGGCTAGGCAATCGGAGTTAAACCTCTACATAGAACATGCCCGATGTGAGATTGAATGCAGAGGCCTGGATACTCCCTGTACATCAGAAAGCATAGAAGATATCAGAGAGTCTCGAACCACAGAGATGAAACTGATAAAGAACAAGCCTTGAAAATAAGGACGCAAATTCTAAGAGAGAAGGCAGAATAATGGAACATGATAATGAGCCTAGGGAATCTCCAAGGAATTGAAGAGGTGCCTCTTGTATTAGAAGTAAGAGTGAGAGAAAGAAAAGAGGGCTGAATATAGATTGGAGAAATCGGGGCTTAAATGGACACTCATCTGGGAGCAGAGACAGAGGTGCAGAATCAGAGGCACAGAGGACTCCCATTACCTTCCACAGAAGCGGAACACCACAAGATGTAGTGTCATTCCACCTGGAAAATCTAGGCATGGAGGTATTCTCTTTAGGCTAATTGGCATCGGAGAATAGTTTGTCCATAGCCCAGTCACTGACTTCAAGAGGATAAGCTATACCATCTCTCAAAGTAGAACGGATAGCTCAAGCAACACCCGACCAAGCCAATATCCTTATCCCTTCTTTTCTGAACAAGGACAGAGCAGGGTTTCTAGTCTAGAACCAGGAGGTATTCAGAAATCAAAGTTTGGGTCCAGGTTGTGTCCATCAGTTCAGATGCGGCCTTCAGATCAACTCATGATTCCAGGGTCTGGGCATTGACTCTGGTCTCAGCTTATCAGTTCTGGGGCAGTAAGCTCTTCCCTCTCCAGCTCCACCCCCTAATTGGGATCAATCTGCTTATCTGTCCAATACTTTCATGCGCATCATGGGACAAGATAACAAAGACAAAACCAGTGCACAATAATTGATTGGGTCCGGAAGATGTTTTATTGAATTTGGACCTAGGTTCCTATGGAAGGCAGCCAGGTACAGAGAGCCTCCCACCATCCTAAAATGCCCGTACTTTGCTCGGAGTTCCCTTGTTCATTCTCCTGTTCTTTGCCTTCCTGGATCTCCTCACAACCCTACAAAATCCACTGTCTGTCGCGCTGTACTGACCTCTTGTTGATACATTGGGCATCCTCTGGGCTCCTTTGGAACATGCCCATCTTCTGCAAGAGGCACTTTTTGCTCTTCACATGAAACCATTTGGGGGATGGTCATGAGAGGGTAAAGGCAGGCTTGTGCTGCCACATCTCCATGCAGTTCCACAGAGCGTAGCTGCTCCACCCTGAGGGAGTGCTCAAGGTTCTTCCACATTCTAATCCTCTTCAATGCGTCCATGTGGACATAAAAGTTGTCTTCCTAAACGGGGATGGAAGTCTTTCAGATGGCTTCACTTGGGCTATGTGTCTCTTCCACATGCTCCCTTTGGTTCCTGTGGACTCCAAGAACATGAGTACATCCTGGACCTGAGGTTCTGGGGTGTAGTGTCTGCCTTGGATGCATGGTCATTTTGGAAGACTTGGAGGCCTTGTTTGCACTGTTTCTGGAGAACATCGAGGTACTCGTGTCCTCACTGTGGAGACTCCAGACATCTCTTTGGCACAGTTGCTGGGGTTAACTCTGTGCTTTCATTGGGTGGCCCTTTTCCTGCTCAGGAGCTCCGAGATTGGGTGGGAGGGCCTCACCCTTGCGCAGGACTCGGATTTGCTCCCCTGAGGCTTTGCTTGTAGTTTGATTGTTTCTTGGCCTGTATTGGCTAAGATGAAATGAAGGATGCCTGCCTTTTTCCGGAGTCCAGAGGGATGGTGCTGACAGTCACAACTAAACACTATGAATTGTGTCATGGAGAATGTGACATCGACTAGCTTCGCAAACTGCCTTGGTGAGAGACCCACGAGGCTCAGCAGTTTGGGATGTATTTGGGTCCTCTTGGCCCACCCATGACTACTCCAGCCAAGTGTAGTGATCAGGCGGGGGTTGATGAGGAGTGGTTTCTATTACCTCAAAGCTTAGTGACATCACAGAATTTGGCTTCACTGAAGCAACTGTTCCTCTCCCATGACCTTGGTGTCCTATGGCTTTAAGTAGGAAGCCCCGGGAAGGACAGAACAAGAGCCCTCTGAACCTGATCAAGAACTCAGGATGTCTTGTGGGTTAATGTCCAACTTCCCCTTACTGGAGACATAGAGGAAGGAAAATAACATTCAGTATACCTTCCTTTACGCCAACATATACCTGGAGATGGCACGGTGTACTTTCCAGTATAATTTCTAGATATCTCAAGAAAAGGTGAAGCCTCGCGAGTATGAGCAACTCTTGGTGGGTTTGTCGTCCTGTGGGTGAAGGCATAAATTGACAGTGTCTTTTGCCTATGGGTAAGTGATGACAAAGGTACGGAAAGTCCCTTTCTGAGGTAAAAGTGGAGGGCATCGATATATGGTGCCATGTGTGGCATCGTCTACTAGTGTTCTGAAACATGCGGCTAAGTGATTAGGCCTCTGTCTACCTGGCTTTCCCTTAAATACTTTTGCAAAGTCTTCGAGGAGTTTGACATTCTGCATCAGAGCTCTCAATCATTAGGTCTGGGCCAAACCCGTTGTCATCATTAGTTAACTGTACTTGTAGTGGGACGGGTATAGACATGTTGACCAAGTCTCTTTAGTCAGAAGGAAAGGGACGGCCTATACTGATGCCTGCAAGGCCCATTCACAATTCCCTTGCAAGGACTAGTGGATCAGGAAGTTTGGGTCCATTTCAGCACCGTCGAAGTGAATGAAACCCTGGACCTTGCCTTGACATGAATGTCCCATGCCCTGTTGATGGGAAATGGAAAAGGCAAGCAGACAAAGGGAAATATCCTATGGCTTCCCACAATATGTGCCTCGGGAGGAATACCTTGGCCCTTAGTAAAGGAAGGGAATATTGAAGGGCAAGAAGTCAGAGAAGGAGACGCACCAGGACTCTGAGAATCCAGCTGAGGGTTACAGAAGAGAACTGCTTAATGGGTGGTCACGAGTTGTGTCATATATTAGGAGGAGCACATAATTAGGAGGAGCATAGATTAGGACGTACATGCAACTCAAACATCCGTGAATACTCTTTCAAAATAGTTTGATGGATGATAGGCAGGCTTTCTCAACAGAACAGCAGCAACAACAACATAAATTCAGAGGAAAACACTTGGCCATTCTCTACAACAAAGAAAGTCACTGGGAGTAAAGGAAAGAATTATATTTTTTATTATCTTTCCTTAATGAAATGACATGGGATTGGTTTCCTAAAGTGTCCTTCTTTGAATTGGGTCTTTAACCTTGTGATTTAGAGTTTACCCGCTTCTTCCATCTCTGGATTTGATGAGAGGACATGACAAAGCCTTCACTAAATACCTAGAAGAGTGGCCCAGGAAAATGACTTGACCTGGCCGTCTGTGTGTTGGAAGGTGTTTGATTAATGCTTCAAACGCATCAGTCACTACTAGAGAGCTTAGATTTTGTAGGTTTCCTGATCTAATCGTGGGAGTTTCTATGTGTCTGGGAATTTATCCTTTTCTCTCAGTTATAGGATTTGCTAGCATAAATGTGTGGATGTGCCTCTTCGGTTATTCTTTTTTCCATTCTACCAGTTGTCATGTGGTTTCATACTTGCAGCTGTGTGCTTTTCTCCCAGTTTATCCCAGTAATGACTTCTGCGGTTCATCGTGTTGACAAAATGAAATGTGAGATCTCCTGATTTCTTTCCTAATGGTTTGTTTCTATTTCCTTAATTTTAATAATCACATGTATGTTTCCAATTGTTCTGTTAACTTTGGAGTTCGGTTTTTCTTCATCTTGTTCCTTCATTCGTCCTTTTAGGTGGCTTTCTTTTTCGGTGTTTTTAAATTTTGGAAATTCATGCATTTAACCCTATATGGTCTCCCCATAAAATGTTTTGGCATCATCCTCTAGGTTTCTTAGAATTCCTTCATTCATGGGTCTTTCTGCTTTTCCTTTGGATTCTCTTTCTTGCATTCATTGCTAGTTCGTGAGTGTGTTGTGTTTTCCAACTTTTAGTGTCTGGCTGTATTTCCAATTTGAAAGTGATATCTTCCTGTTTCCATACCTTCATGATCAGAAGTGCACAGGATAGGTTTTGGCTTCTCTTCCATGAATTACGACTGGAGTTGGACTCGAGCTCATGACCTGCAATAGACAAAGTTAGGTCTGCCGCTGGGAAGAACAATCTTATTGTCCTCAGAGATGCAATCTTACTCATGGATCCCCAAAGTTCAGGGCATCTTGAAAGCCCATGTGGACGTCTGTTATTCCATAGCACCTTCCCATCCAGATGATCTGTCCTGTACTTAATGTGGATATCATAGTTCCCAACAGTATTGGATAAAAGTCGCCATCTCCATTCCTGTGTGTTCATAGGCTTCCAAAGTTTAGATACACCCTTGTTCGTGGTGTATATGTAGGCAATTCGTCTAGGTTTCTGTTGTTTTAATGCTCCATCAAGATAAAACACCATCCACCTTGTTTTTGTCTCTCAAAAGCATAAAATCACTCTCGCTGTCTTAGGCACAAACACTTTGGCTCTCTTTTCCTTGGGAATGCCATATCCAACATCTTCCTGATTTCTTCCCTTGCAAGCTATGAGTATCTTTATAGTCGAAGGAAATCTCCTATGGGCATCAGAATGTAGAGCTTTTTAATATTGGTTGTTTTCTTATGGATCTGTCCTAACATTTTGTTTTGTTGTTGTTGTTGTTGTTGTTGTTGTTTTTGTTTGTTTGTTTGTTTTATTTGGAATTTCAACCACTCTTACAAACTGTTTGTATTGACGGGAGACTTTTGTCCTGAATACTGAATGTATTATTGATAGGTAATAGTTCACTTTCTCATTTCGGTTGGCTTCTCACTTGGATTCTATTTGCCTATTACCTATATGGTATTTTCTTGGGGTTGTTTCATTGGTACGATTCCTCGCTTCCTCCCCATCTTTTGCTTGTCTTATCTTTGTGTGTGTTCATGTTTGTTGCATGTGCATGTGTTAATGTGTGTGGTCTCTGTGTGTTTCACATCACACTTATTAAATATGAGAGAATGGAATTTGATCTCTTATGGGTAGCAATTCAATTTGACATGCCTTGAAAACTCACATTCCATCAGTTTCAGGAAATCTCCTGCAAGGAATGTCATCTCTTGTCCTCTTCAAGAAACACATGTTCTCACAACACTGCCTTCTAACAAACACCACCATTTGAATTCCTCAGTAGAGTCATACTGTTTGCCCCAATACCCTTGCTTTTTCTTACATTTCTTGACTGTCATGAGTTAGTGAAATCGTCTGTTTGTTGTCTTTCTGAGAATGATATATGTGACAAAGCCCAATGCACTCTGCAAGACTGCCATAAGAGAGAAGTGGTAGAATTCCTTCTTGCTTCTATCTCAGTACGAATTGTGGTGACATGGAGGACAGTGAGATGGTAGTAGTGTCTAATAACCTCATGTTTGTCTTCAACCATTAAGGCAACAGGAAGATGAACACAACAACTGCAGTGGAGTGGAAATTGACTTGAAGCCTACAAGGTAAACTCCACAGCGATAGACAACGGAAGTTGCAGAGATGATGGGAGAAGGTTGGAGACATAGCTCAGGGTTGGTTGTTTCATGGATCAGAGGGCCGGAGCCCATGAAGAGGACCAAGGCACAGGGGAGCAGGGAACATTGGGAACCCACAAGGAACCTGTTTCCCAGTGCCATTGACTGTGACACACAGAGGGTCTGAAGGGCAGGAGTACTTGACAACACAAGTGTTGAGGGCTGAAATTTTCATATCAGCAGGCTTGGCAGACATAGACTTGAAAGAACACCATCTTTTTCTGCATATGACACCAACAAGCGACCAGGAGCAGACAGCCAGGAGACAATGATCAGAAAGAGACAATACCAAGAGACGCAGTGGGAAGATGGTGAGTCGTGGGAGTGATTCCGTGAAAGGCAGTGTTCGTGGAGATGACTCAATGTGGACATAATAAATTTTGGGCTCTCGCAAAAGCTGCATCAAGACAGACCTACTGGCCAAGACAGGTATGGTAGGACATAGGCTGCCTAGCCAGCCAACACGAAATCCAAACCGTGGAACACACGGAGGACTGCCTTCCTCAGTGCGAGATGCTTAGTCCAAGGAGAACAGATTCTCCCATAGGGGACGAGAAGAAAGCTTTGACCACATGTTCTGTTCAGAACACAGCATTCTGCAGGCCTGCATTCTGTTGCGTTGGTGGAATTTCTCCTTTCACAGGCACACCAAAGCTCACCAGTGTAAATCTCAGCATATTCAGCCCGGACCCTAAAAACAACAAACGGCCGGAAAGGAGAGCTACTGCAAATGACTGGCCTCCAGAACAGGGTCAACCACAACACAAACAGCAGATGGCATGCATGCCACATACACACTCACAAACACACATACACGCACGCACTCACCAAACCTTAAGGTACAGCCCTGGGTCACTCACAGATCTCTTCCTCCTAAAGAAATTACCATCAAATTAGAAAGCTTAATGAGATGTAATCTTGCCATTTGCGACAACATGGATGGAACTAGAGCATATCATGCTTAGCGAAATAAGTCAAGCAGAGAAAGAAAATTATTATATGATATCCCTGATATGACGAAGTGGTGATGCAACATGGGGGCTTAAGTGGGTAGGAGAACAATAAATGAAACAAGATGGGATTGGGAGGGAGAAAAACCATAAGTGACACTTAATCTCACAAAACAAACTGAGGGTTGCTGGGAGGAGGGGGTTTACGAGAAGGGGGTGGATTTTAGGACATTGGGAGGGTATGTGCTTTGGTGAATGCTGTGAAGTGTGTAA
>NW_026739436.1:4555604-4570089 GCF_022355385.1 Mustela nigripes
CCCTGATTGGGAGCCTCTGCCCCTCTGTCCAATACAAGCATGTTCAGGTTGGACAAGAAAAAAAAAGACAAAAACAGTGCACAATAATTGACTGGGGCCAGAGGATGTATTATTGAATTTGGACCTAGGTTCCTAGGGAGGGCAGCCAGGTACAGAGAACCTCCTACCACCCTAAAATGCCCGACCTTTGCTCTGAGCTCCCTTGTTCATTCTCCTGTTCTTTGCCTTCCTGGATCTCCTCACCAACCTAGAGCGTCCGCTGTCTGTCACGCTGTACTGACCCCTTGTTAACACATTGTGCATCCTCTCGGGGCTCCATGGAACATGCCCATCTTCCGCAAGAGGTACTGTTTGCTTATCGCATGTAAACATTTGGGGGATGGTCATGAGAGGGTGATGGCAGGCTTGTGCTGCCACATCTCCATGCAGTTCCACAGAGGGTAGCTGCTCCACCCTGACAGAGTGCTCAAGTTTCTTCCACATTTGAATCCTCTTCAATGCATCCTTTTGGACATACAAGTTGTCTTCCTGAACGGGCATGGAAGTCTTTCAGATGGCTTCACTTGGGCTATGGGTCCTTTCCAACAAGCTCTCCGTTGGATCCTTTGGACTCCAAGAACATGAGTCCGTCCTGGACCTAAGGTTCTAGGGTTTAGAGTCTGACTTGGATGCATGGTCTTTTTGGAAGATTGGGAGGTTTTGTTGGCACGGTTTCTGGAGACGCTCAAGGTACTCGTGTGCTCGCTGTGGAAGACTCCAGACATGTCTGTGGCACGGTTGCGGGGGTTCACTTTGAGCTTCCCTTGGGTGGCCCTTCTCCTTTTCAGATGCTCCGTGATTTGGTGAGAGGGCCTCACCCTTGTGCAGGGCTCAGGTTTCCTCCCCTGAGGCTTTGCTTGCGGTCTGTTAGTTTCTTGGCCTGTCGTGGCTTAGATGGAATGAGGGATCCTTGCCTTTCTCCGAGGTCCAGAGGGCTGGTGCTGACATTCACGACCAAACACTGCGAATTGGGCCATGGAGAAGGTGACACTGACTCGCTTCGCAAACGGCCTTGGTGAGAGACCCAGGCGGCTCCAGTGGTTTGGGACGGCTTGGGGTCCTCTTGGCCCACCCATGACTACTCCAGTCAAGTGTAGTGATCAGGCCTGGGTTAATGAGGAGTGGTTGCTATGACCTCAAAGCTTTGTGACATCACAGATGCTGGCTTCACTGAAGCAGGTGTCCCTCTCCCATGACCTTGGTGTCCTATGGCTTTAAGTAGGAAGCCCCAGGAAGGACAGAACAAGAGCTCTCTGAACCTGATCAAGAACTCAGGATGTCTTGTGTGTTAATGTCCAACTTCCCCTTTTTGGAGACATAGAGGAAGGAAAATGACATTCACTATACATTCCTTTAGGCCAACATATCCCCGGAGACGGCAAGGTGTCCTTTTCCACTACAATTTCTAGATATCTCAAGAAAAGGTGAGGCCTCGCTGGTATGGTCAGCTCTCCATGAGGTTTGTCGTCCTGTGGTTGAGAGTGTACTTTGTCAGTGTCTTTTGCCTATGGGTCAGTGATGACTAAGGGACGGAAAGTCGCCTTCCGAGGTAAAAGTTGAGGGTATCGATATATGGCGCCGTCTGTGGCCTTGTCTCCTAGTGTTCTTAAACACGCAGCTAAGAAATGAGGCCTCTGTTGTCCTGCCTTTCCCTTAAATACCTTTGCAAAGTCTTCGAGGAGAGGATATTCTGCATCAGAGCTAACTCTGAATGAACAGGCCTGAACCAAACCCGTTGTCTTTATAAGTTAGTTGTACTTGTTGTGGTAATGGTATAGACCTGTGGACCAAGTCTCTTTAGTCAGAAGGAAAGGGACGGCCTATAACTACGTCTTGCAAGGTCCATTCGTGCAGACCTCTGGAGTGAGCCGCATTGTCCTTGCAAGGACTATTGGATCAGGAAGTTTGTGTCCATTTCGGCACCTCACTATTCCTCTGCTGTCGAAGTGAATGAACCCCTGGAACATGCTTTGACATGAATGCCCCATGCCCTGCTGATGGGAAATGGAAAAGGCAAGGAGACAAAGGGAAATATCATATGTCTTCCCACAATGTGTGCCTCGGGAGGAATACCTTGGTCCTTAGTAAAGGAAGTAATCATGAAGGGCAAGAATTCAGAGAAGGATCCCCACCAGGAGTGACTCGGGACTTTGAGAATCCCCCTGAGGGTTACCGAAAAGAAAACTGCTTAATGGGTGGTTAGGTGTTGTGGCATATATTAGGAGGAGCACTATAACATCCATGCAACTAAAGCATCTGTGAATACACTGTCAAAAACGGATGATGGATGATAGGCAGGCTTTCTCAACAGAACAGCAACAACAACAACAGAAATTCAGAGGAAAACAATTTGGCCCTCTCAAAACCAAAGGAAGTCACAGGGAGTAAAGGAAAGAATTATATTGTTTATATTCTTTCCTTATTGAAATGACATGTGTGGGTTTCCTAAAATGTCCTTCTTTGAATTGGGTCTTTATCCTTGTGAATTAGAGTTTGTCTGCCTCTTCCATCTATTTATTTGATGAGAGGACATGACAATACCTTCACTAAATACCTAGAAGAGTGGCCTAGGAAAATGATCTTTTACGCCAACCTTTCTCCAGAGATGGCAATGTTTTCCTATTTCTTCTGAAATTTCTAGAGTTATCAGAAACAACAATGCCTCTTTTATATAATCCCATCACTCTGAGGTTTGTCATCCTGTGGATTAGAGAGTGACATTATACATAATAGCTAATCCTTAAGGAGGAGCAATGGACACCACTCCTTGTTAACATTATTTATCTCTACCTACTGTGTTAATGGGTATAACCCTGTTGACCAAGTCTCTTTAATTAAAGGAAAATTAATGGCCTATATCGATGGCCTGTAAGGCTCACTTGAACAGAACTGAGGATTGAGCTGCAATGTCCTTGCAAAAACTATTGTATAAAGAAGGTTTGGTCCATATTGGCATCAGAGTATTCCTCAACCATTAGGGAGGATGAACTCTTGGTTCTTGCACTGACATGAATGCCACAGGACTGGGTTTGTGAAATGAAAAGTGCAAGGAGACAAAGGGAAATATCATATGGCTTCTCTCATATGTGCCCTAGGAGGAATACCACAGCCCTTAGGAGAAAGAAGGAAAAACTGAAGGGGGATAAGTCAGTGAAGGAGACAAACCAGGAGTAACTCAGAAATCTGAGAAATCAAGCTGAGAGTCAAGGAAAAAAAGAGACATGCAGGGAATGAGGGAACTGGCTAATGGGTGTTGAAGTGTTCTGGCATATCTTAGGAGGAGTACTAGGTCATATATGGAACTAAAGCATCAGTGAATACTCTGTCAAAAATGGATGATGGATAACAGGCTGGCTTCCTCAACAGTACAAAATAATAAAACAGAAACAAGCTGGCCCTTTCAAATGCAGGTGAAGACAGACAGAGAAAATGAAAGAATTATATTTTTATTATGTTTAATTATTGAAATGGAATATAATTTATTTCCTAAAATGTCATTATTTGAATTGGGTCTTTATACTAGTAAATTAGAGTTCATCCACCTCCTCCATTTGTGGAATCGAGGAGAAGATAATGGCATTGCCTTCCCTAAATGTCTAGAAGAGTTGAACAGGAAATGATTTGCACCTCACCACCTGTGTCTTGACAGGGGTTTGATTACTGTTTCAAACGCTTTAGTCACTACTACAGAGCTGAGATTTTGTAGGTTTCCTGACCTAATCTTTGGAGTGAATATGTGTCTTGGAATTTATCCTTTTCTCTCAGTGCTTTTCTTTTGGGTTTGCTTCATTAGTGCTATTCTTCACTTCTTCCCCATCTTTTGTGAGTCTTATCTGTGTGTGTGTGTGTGTGTGTGTGTGTGTGCTGTCTGAGTGTGTTTCAAATAACAATTATAATTAAGTTGATGGAGATAGGAAGTCGGTATTTAATGGTTAGCAATTCAATTTGACATGCCTTGAAAACTCACATTCCCTCTTTTTCAGCCACATTTCCTACAAATAATGTCATCTTTTGTCCTCTTTGATAAACACATATTATCTCAAACCTGACCTGAACAAACACCACATTTTTTGTGCCTGGTTAGTGTCATATTATTTGTCCCTTTTTCCCTTGCTTTTTCATATGTCTCTTGACAGCCATGAGAGAGTGAAATTGTATGTTATTTGTCTTTCTGGGACTGATAGATGTGACGTAGGCTAATGCTCTCCACAATTCTGCCACATAGGGCAAGTGGCAAAAATTCATTCTTGCTTATGGCTGGGTAAGATTCTGTGGGGCTTTTTCAGGACAGTGATATGGTAGTAGTGTCTGGGAACTCCAGACTTGTCTTTAGCCAGGAACACAACAGGAAGATTACCATATCAACTTCAGCATGTCAGAAATGAACTTCAAAGCAAACTCCATAGACAAAGAGAGAATAAGTTGCAAACACTATGGGGGAAGATTGGAGACATGGTTGAGAGGGAAAGTGGGAAGTTGGTAATTCAGAAGGCAGTGAGACAATGCAATGGAAAAACCCACAAGAGATCAGAGCACACTTGGAACCCACGAGGAGTACGTTCTCCAATTCCATTGATTCTGTCCATCAGGGGGTCTGAATCGTACTAGTTCATGCCAACAAAGGGCCTTGAGGCCTGGAGATTTTAGATCAGCAGCCTTGGCATATCAACTCAAAAGAACACTGTATTTCTCTGGCAGAGAACACCAACAAATAGCCAGGTGAAGCTCAGCCTGGAAACCACTATTAGAGACAATACCAGGTGACACAGTGGGAAGATGGTGGGTTCTGGCTGTATATTAGTGAGAGGCAGTGTTCTTGGAGATGATTTGATGGGGGCAAAAGAAATTTGGGGCTGTCGCACAGGCAGCATCAAGACCGAGCTACTGGCCTAAGACAGGATGGTGAGGGCTTTAATTGCCTCTCCTGCAAACACGAAATTCTAACCATGGAACACATAGGGTACTCTGTTCCTAAGTCCAACTTGCTTCGTTTTATGAGAACAGATTCTCCCATAGGCGACTAGAAGAAAGCCCTGTCCACAGGCTGTCCCCTGACCACAGAATGCTACAGCCCTTCATTCTGTTGTGTAGGTTGAATTTCTCCTTTCACAGGCACACCAGATCCCACCAAGTTATACCTCAGCCTATTCAACCCAGACCCCAAACACACCAAAAGGCTGGCAAAGAGAGTCTCTGCAGATGACTGGTGTCAAGGACAGGGGACAGCTATGATACAACAGCAGAGGGCATGCATGCCACACACACATACCCGAGACTCCCTCAAGGGCCAGCCCTTGGGCACTCCATGATCTCTTATTTCTAAAGAAATTACCATTAGGGTAAAAAACGGGATTGATTTTTCAAATACTGAGAAAAAGTCAGAGACCTATATCCAAGACAAAGAAGGAAGAATCAATTGTTGCAAAAGAAGAAGACAAGAAATGATAATGGCCAGGTAATCAGAGTGAAACCTCACATATAGCACGCCCAATGGAGGATTGAAAGCAGAAAGATATCAGGGAGTCTCAAACCACATAGATTAAACTGATAGAAATAAAATAAAATAAATAAAATAAAGTAAAATAAAATAAAATAAAGAGTTCCTGAAGAAATAATTGGTAGCAGACTGAAGAAAAAGTCCAAGAAGCTGGCAGAATCAAAGGACCAAAGTTTTGACCTGGCAGAAAAGTATTGGTAAATAAGGAAGTAAATCCAAAGAAAGAAGGAAGAATGATGAAACATGACAATGAGCTTAGGAAAGTCATCGACTCCAAGGAATAGAAAGAGGTGCTTATTGTAGGAGGAGTAGGAGTGAGAGAAAAAAAAAAAAAAACGATGGCTGAACATGGATTTGAGAATTCAGAGCTAAAACTGTCCCTTATCTGGGAGCAGAAAGAGAGATCCAGATTCAGAGGCAAGGAGGACTCACAACACCATCCACAGAAGCATAGAACCACAAGACGTAGTTTCATTCCCCCTGCAAAGGTATCAATGGAGGTATTCTCTTTACCTCAATATGCCTGGGAGTGTAGTTTGTACATAGCCAAGTCACTTACCTCAAGACAAACTATACCAGCTCTCGAAGCAGGCCAGATAGCTCAAGCAACACGAGCCCAAGCCAAAATCCATTTCCCCTGAATTTGTGAACAATGACAGAGCAGTGGTTCACGACTAGATCTAGGATGTATTCAGAAGTCAAAGATTGTGTCATGGATTGTGTCTATCAGTTCAGAGGCAGCCTTCAGCTCAACTCATGAACCCAGGGTCTTGGCATCAACTCTGGTCTCACTTCCCTGCTCAGGGGTAAGTCAGATTTTCCCTCTCCAGCTCTACACCCTTATTGTGATCTCTCTGTCTCTCTGTCAAATATGTGCATGTGCATTGTTTGACAAAAACACAAAAACATACCCAGGGTACAAGGATTGAGTGTGGCCAGGGGATGTTTTCTTTAATTTGGACCTAGATCTCTATGGGAGGCAGCCAGTTTCAGAGAACCTCCCACCATCCTCAAATGCCAGACCTTCGCTCAGAGCTCCAATGTTCATTCTCCAGTTCCTTGACTTCCTGAATATCCTCACCAACCTGTAGCATACGCTGTCTGTGGCTCTGTAATGGCCCTTTGTTGACCCACTGTTCATCTTCTGCTGGCTCCATTAGAACACGCCCATCTTCCACAAGAGGCACTGTTTGCTTATCCCATGAAACCATTTGGGGGATGTTCATGAGAGGGTGAAGGCAGGCTTGTGCTGTCACATCTACATGTACTTCTCCAGAGGGTATCTTCAGGACCCTGTGGGAATGCTCCAGGTTCTTTGACATTTGAATCCTCTTCAATGTGTCCTTTTGAAGATACAAGTTGTCTTCCTGAAACGGGCATGGAAGTCTTTCAGATGGCTTCACTTGGGCTATGGGTCTTTTCCAACATGCTCCATGCTTGCTCCTGTGGACTCCAAGTACATGAGTCCATTCTGGACCTAAGGTTCTAGGATGTAGAATCTGCCTTGGTACATCATCAGTTTTGAAGATTTGGAAGTCATTTTGGCTCGATTTCTAGAGACGCTACAGGTACTCGTTATAAGGGCCGCTAGGGCAGAGGGAGCCATTTTGTGTTTCTGCAGTAAACTTATATTGAACCCATGCAGTAAAGTAAATTGACCCTACACCTCCCAGAGGAGCTTACTCTCAAAGCCTACATACAAGGGTGAATCAGGGCAGGTGAAGACATCCCATTAGAGGGTCACTCATATATCTACTAGGGTAAATTGAGATCCAATTGTCCACCCATGTGTTACCTAGCATTTTTGTTTTTGTGGCGTAGCAGTCTTAGCACGACACTGCAGTTTTTTCTGTATTGTTATCTCATTGGCCACCTCTGTATAGCCTGGCTAAACTACCGCTATAAATGTTAGTCAGTGAGGCTTTAGTGGTCGCCTCTTTGCAGAGAAGGCCCTGACCGGTCAATATGATTCTCGATGTTTTGTGCAAAATTAACGTTTGCTTGATCTTCTCTTTGCATCAGTCTCACTCCTTTGAATAAGGACCCTATCTTTGGAGGGCTACCCGAATCAAATGATGAAAACTGAGCTAGCATTGCAATTTTTGGAAAAGCCTCTGGAGGTAAGATCATGGGATCCTGCATGGAGCTACAGGTTATGGCCCAATGGTAGAAGCTGGCAGCAGCCATGCTCCCCAGAGCTGGTGTGGATGTAGACATGCCCCATCCTCTGCTAGTAGATCATATGGGGGTTCAAGTCCCCATGGGTGGTCAGGGGGTTCGAGTCCCCCTAGATGGTCAGGGAGCTCGAGTTCCCCTTGGGGTTCAAATACACCTAAGCAAACTCAAGGGGGTTCGAGTCCCACTGGAGAGTCAGGGGTTTCGTGTGCCCTAGACATTCAGGGGGTTCAAGTCTCCCTGGGCGGTTTGGGGGTTCGAGTCCTCCTAGGCGATCAGTGGATAAAGAAAGCCCCCACCAGTGGCAGGTTATTGGTAAGAATCGTTGGGCCTACGGTTGTCTTTGCCTGGTCCTTTTGTTGTCCGTTGTATTGTTTGTTATGATTGAAGGAATGGGGCAAGCAGAGAGTAAAGGGACTCTGACTTTCATCTCTCTGTTCTTCATAATAGATGTGAGGCTTCTAACTCACTCATTTCGTGTGTTAAGGGCTATGACTGTAGCCAACTGGGGTTAGTCTAAGAGTGAGTTAAGGTGCCCAATGCTAATGCTCATTGGAGCTGAGCTTGGAATATGAGTGCCTAAGGGACCACTTTTGGTAATCAGACCTGGTACTGTGGGATGAACCGACCTTGAGCCAAAGCCTTTAAAAAATATTCCCAAGCATCTGCTGAAACCCCCATTGTTTGGGGGAATTCCTTGCCTTCTCTGGCCTGATGTGGTCTGCCTAGCCCCCCCCCCTTGTTGGCGGGAGCATGGCATCTGAAGTGGAGATAGTTATTTGTCTGTCTCTAGGTTTTAATGGGTAATTGTTAAAGTGGCTTCCAAAGTCTTTGGTAACCTGAAACTGTGAAGGGTTGCTTGAATGACAAATGGAATTAAATTCGTTGGACATGTAGGTCTTAACC
Organism: Mustela nigripes; assembly: GCF_022355385.1. Lineage (NCBI taxonomy): Eukaryota > Metazoa > Chordata > Mammalia > Carnivora > Mustelidae > Mustela > Mustela nigripes. The sequence continues at coordinate 4,564,222 of NW_026739436.1, forward strand.
AAATGAGATATAATCCTAGATCATTAGGTCAAAATCTCATCTTGACCACCACACACGCTATCGCGGACCTTCGTAGACTCCAACCGACTGATGATGGTGAACACCCGAGTGACAGGGTATCAGACCCTCCTCCTCAACAAACCAAAAGTGATCTCACAGACACCAGTGGTGCTAAATCCAGCCACACTGCTCCCAGAAGAGCTGGCTGACCATCCACACATCTGTGGGGAGGTCCTAAACCAAGTCACAGGAATAAGACTGGATCTCAGAGACATGCCCTTCCCAGATGCAGAGATGACTCTGTTCATGGAAAGAGGTATGTGAGGTATGCAAGGGCTGTGGTAGTTTATCCTGAGCAGGAATTCTGGGCAGCACCCTGCCACATGGAACTTCCGCACAACAAGCAGAACTGATTGAAATCACTAAGGCACTACAGATGGCTAAAGGTAAAACAGCCAACATCAATACGGACCACAGGTATGTCTTTGCTACTCTCCATATACATGGAGCTACTTACAAAGGAAGGAGCCCATTAACAGCAGAAGGAATAGGATTTAAAACAGAAGAGAAATATTGGGACCCAAAAGAGGTGGCTGTTATGCATTTCTTGCGACACCAATAGGGGACTCGTCTCATTTAAAAGGAAACCAATTATCAGATCGAGATTTAAAGCAAGCAGCCTGAGAAACAATGCAAGAGCTGGTTACACACCTGTATCTATCCCTACCAGATAAACTGGAGTATTCAGAGGAAGATTTAAAGTATTTACAAAAATGGCTAAATTATATTATAAAAGGGACTGGGCTGAGACTAAAAGTGGAAATTTAATTCTTCCTCGAAGACTAGGTAAGAAGTTAGTAGAGCAGATACTTAGGGTACTCACCTGGTGTCACTCAAACTCAAGGAACTTAAAGACAAGCAGTTCCAGGCTTCTAAATTACGGCGTATGGTTCAGGATATAGTTGATAGATGTGCTCAGTGCCAGCAGTTAATGTGGGAGGAAATAGAATTGGAAGAGGGAAAAGAGAAAGAGGTAGGGTACCAGGAATTTATTGGAAAATAGATATTACAAAAATAAAACCCGGAAAATATGGGGACAAGTCTATGTTAGTTTTTTTAGATACCATTTCAGGCCAGGTTGAGGCTTTTTCCGAGAAACATGAGACGGCAGAGTGGTAGCCAGAAAGCTACAAGAAAAATAATTCCTAGGTCTGGGCTGCCTCTCACGATTGGGTCAGACAATGGCCTTGAATTTTGAGTTCAGTCCCACAGGAATTGGCCAAGGCCATGGGCACAAATTGGAAACTACATTGTGCCTATCAGACCCAGAGTTCTGGGCATGTAGAGAGAATGAAAAGGACTTTTAAAGTGACCTTGACACAACTAACCCTGGAGACGGGCAGTGGATCTCCTTCCTTTCACCCTGCTCAGGGCAAGATGTACACACTATTTAAACAGGGTGACCCCATTTGAAATGTTTGGGGAACCTGTGCTCCCGCTCTGTCCTCGGCTACAAAAGGTTGCCCTAGCAGAAATGACTGATCATTCTGTACTCCTGTCACTGCAGGCATTACAGTCTGTATTAAAAAAAAATGCAGGGATACAGACTGCCCACACTGGTATGGAGACGGAGATGGAACCACATCCTTTCCAACCCTATCACTTGGTTTGGATATGACATTATCAAGTGGGGAGCTTGGAGCCTCGCTGGATGGGAACTTTTACTGTTACCCTGACCACACCAAAGCAGTAAAAGTAGAACGCATCAGGGCCTGGATTCATGTATGTCACATCAAACGAGCCTAGGATGAGGATGACCCCCAATGGTGGAAGCCACAGCCAAAGATCACGCTCACCGTGGACTAAATCTAAGACTGAAAAGACTATGAGATTGTTGTTCCTCCTATTTTTACCTCTTTATGTAAAGTATAGGTAGTTAATTAGATAATGGAAATTAGAATAAAAAATGGAAAGGGTTCTATGAAGCGGTAAATGGGTAACTCATCAGCCGACTGTGTACTAGTGTCATTTACACTAGTGTAAATATACAGCCGACTGTACACTAATGTCATGTACAAAAGAAAATGAGAGCGATAAAAATGTTAGTATTACATGCTCAATAAACCCTTTATAACCATAGAATGTAGAACTGGATGAAAAGTCAAGGATTGGACTAATCTCCAAAGAATATGGAGGAATGTAAGAGCCTGGGTGGCCAGAGGGAATCATTTTGTGTTTATGCAGTATACATAGATTGACCTCATGCTGTAAATTTAGATTGATACAGCCCCTCCCAAAGGTATTTACTCTCAAAGCCTAGATATAAGGGCAGGTCAGGCCAGATGAAGATATCCACTCAGTGGGGAGCTTATATCTACTAGGTAAATTGAGATTCAATTATCCATCAGTGTGTTACTAGCAATTTTTTCTATGTCTGACAGACCTAGCACCACTGTGCAGTTTTCTTGTGTATTCCAATCTCAAGGCCACCTGTGTATAGCCCAGCTAAACTACATGAATACATGTTAGTCTGTGATGCTGGAGGGGGCCGAATTTGGAAGAGAAGGCCCTGACAAGTCAGTATGATTCTCGATGTTTGGAATGAAATTAAGCTTTGCTTGACCTTCACTTTGTATCAGTCTTGGTCCTTTGATTAAAAACCCTAACACTTGTGTCTGCACTGTTGAAGACTCCAGACATGTCTATGTCATGATTGGGGGTGTTCCCTTTGAGCTTTCCTTGGGTGGCCCTTCTCCTGTTCAGAAGATCGGTGATTGGGTGGGAGGGCCTAACCTTTGTGCAGGGCTCAAATTCCCTCCCCTGAGGTTGCTTGAGGCCTGATAGTTACTTGACCTTTCCTGGCTAAGATGGAATGGTGGATTCTTGCCTTTCTCCGAAATCCAGAGTATGGGTGCTGACAGTCAGGACCAAATACTCCGAATCGGGCCATGGAGAATGTGATACCGAATTGCTTCACAAATTTCCTTGGTGAGGGACCCAGACGGCTCCAGCGGTTTGGGACGGCTAGAGGTCCTATAGGCACACCCATGAATACTCCAACCAAGTGTAGTGATCCGGCATGGTTTTATGAGGATTGGTTGCTTTGACCTCAAAGCTTTGTGACATTACAGATTCTGGTTTCACTGAAGCAGCTGTCCCTCTCCCATGACCTTGGTATCCTATGGCTTTAGGTAGGAAGCCCCGGGAAGGACAGAACAAGAGCCCTCTGAGCCTGATCAGGAACTCAGGTTGTCATGTGGGTTAATGTCCAACTTCCCCTTTCTAGATAAATAGGAAAAAAATGATGTTCATTATACCTTCCTTTAGGCCAACATTTCTCCAGAGACAGCAAGGTGTCCTATTTCCACTACAATATCTAGATCTCAAGAAACAGTGATGCAATTTGGATACCAACATCTCTCGGTGGCGTTTGTCATCCTGTGGGTGAGCAAGTCCATTGTCAGTGTCTTTTCCCAACGGGTCAGTGAAGACTAACGGACAGATACTCCCTTTTTGAGGAAAATGGTGAGGGCATGGATATATGGTGCTGCCTTTGTCCTCATCTCCTAGAGTTCTGAAACACAAGGTTAAGGGATTAGGGTTCTGTCTACCTGGTTTTCCCTTAACTTTGCAAAGTCTTCGAATTAAGTGACGTTCTGAATCAGAGCTAACTCTTCAGGAAGAGGCCTGGACCGCACCTGTTGTCATCATTAGTTAACTGTACTTGTAGTGGAACGGGTATAGACATGTTGACCAAGTCTCTTTAGTCAAAAGGAAAGGAACGGCCTATATCGACGACTTGCAAAGCCCACTTGAGCAGAACTGTGGACTGAGCCTCAAGGTCCCTGCAGACTAGTGATGAAGAAGGTGTGGTCCATCTTGGTAACGGAGTATTCCTTAGCCATCAGGGAGGATGAACCCCTGGACCTTAAATTGACATGAACGTCCCATATCTGGGTGATGGGAAATGAAAAGACTGGCAGACCGTGGAAATATCATATAGCTTTCCACAATATGTTCCTCAGGAGGAATGCCTTGTCCCTTAGTAAAGGAAAGAAAAACTGAGTGAGAAGAATGCAGAGAAGGAGACCCACTAAGAGTGACTCAGGACTCTGAGTGTTACAGAGAAGAGACACACGCAGGGAATAAGGGAACTGCTTAATGGGTGTTCAGGAGCTGTGTCATATATTAGGAAAAGCACTAGGTCGCATATGAAACTAAAATATCCGTGAATACTGTGTCAAAAAAAAATGACAAATAAATTCCAAGAAGAATTCTAAGATTTTCAACAAAAAAATTCAGAGAAAAACAATGTGACCCTTTCAAAACCTAAAGAAGGCACAGGGAGAAAAGGAAAGAATTATATTTTTTATTATCTTTCCTTATTGAATGACATGGGATTGGTTTCCTAATATGTCCTTATCTGAATTGCGTCTTTATCCTTGTAAATTAGAGTCTACCCGACTTTTCCATCTCTAAAATTGATGAGAAGACATGACATTGTCTTCACTGAATACCTAGAAGAGTGGCCCAGGAAAATGTCTTGGACATGGCCCTCTGTGTGCTGGCAGGTGCTTGATTACTGCTTCAAACGCTTCACTCACTACTAGAGAGTTGAGATTTTGTAGGTTTCCTGACCTAATCGTGGGAGTTTCTATGTGTCTGGGAATTTAACCTTTTCTCTCCGGTCTTGGATTTGCTAGCATAAATGTGTGTATGTGCCTCTTAGCTTATTCTTTTTTCCTTTCTACCAGTTGTCATGTGGTTTCATACTTTCAGCTCTGTGCTTCTCTCCCTGCTATATCCCATTAATGGCTTCTGCAGTTTGTTCATGTTTTCAGAACTGAAGTGTGAGATCTCCAGATTTTTTTTCTATTGGTTTGTTTGTATTTCCTTTATTTCTATAATCATATGTATGATTTCATTTTTTCTGTTAACTTTGGAGTTCGGCTCTTGTACTTGTTCCTTAAGGCGTCCAGTTAGTTTCCTTTTATTTATTTATTTTTTTTTTTTTTGGTGTTTTTAAATTTTGGAAATGCATGCGTTTAATCCTTATGGTTTCCCGAAAAAATGTTTTAGCATCACTGCTTAAGTTTCTTGACATTTCTTTGTTTATCGCTCTTTCTGCATTTCCTTTGGATTTTCTTTTTGCATTCATTGCTAGTTCGTGAGTGTGTTGTGTTTTCCAACCTTAAGGGTATGGCTGTATTTCCAATTTGAAATTGGTATCTTCCCCTTTTCATACCTTTGTGATCATAAGTGCCCAGAATAGTTTTTGACTTCTCTTCCATGAATTACGACTGGTTTTTGACTCGAGCTCATGAACTGCGATAGACAAAGTTAGGTCTGCCTCTGGGAAGAACATATCTTACTGTCCTCAGCGACACAATCTTACTCATGGATCCCCAAAGATCAGGTGGTCTCGAGAGCCCATGTGGAAGTCTGTTATTCCTTATCACCATTCCATCCGAATGATCTGTGCTGTGCTTAACGTGGATATCATAGTCCCCAACAATATTGGATTAAAGTCCCCATCTCCATTTCTCTCTGTTCATATGCTTCCAACGTTTAGATACAGCCATGTTCTGGTATATATGTTGGCAGTTCTTCCAGGTTTCTGATGTTTTGATGCTGTATCATGACAAAACACCTTCCACACTCTTTTGTCTTTCAAAGGCATAAAATCACTCTAGATTCCTTAGGCACAATCACTTTGGCTCTCTTCTCCTTGGCAAGAGCATAACCTGCGTTTCCAAATTTCTTCACTTTCAAGCTATGTGTATCTTTATAGTCAAAGGAAATCTCCTATGGGAAACAGAGGTCGAGCTTGTTTAACATTTGTTGTTTTCTGATGGATCTTTTCTCGTT
>NW_026739436.1:4573089-4580147 GCF_022355385.1 Mustela nigripes
ACACCTACAAAATGTTTGTATTGATGGGAGACTTTCGTCCTGAATGCTGAATGAATTATTGTTAGGTAAGAAGTTCACTTTCTCATTTCGGTTGACTTCTGACTTGAATTCTCTGTGCCTTTTCCTTTTATGGTATTTTCTTTGGGGATGCTTCATTAGTGTGATTTCTCACTTCCTCCCCCTCTTTCGCGTGTCTTCTCTGTGTGTGTTCATGTGTGTGTGCATGTGCATGTCTTAATGTGTGCATGATCTGTGTGTGTTTCACACAAAACTTATAATTAAATTTCAAGACGTAGGAATTGGGTCTCTTAAAGTAGCAATTCAATTTGACATGCCTTGAAAACTCACATTCCATCCATTTCAAAAACATCTTCTGCAAGGAATGTCATCATTTGTACTCTTCTATAAACACGTATTCTCACAAATCTGCCTTCAAAAAAAACACCACATTTTGTGTGACTCATTAGAACCGTATTGTTTGTCCCTATACCCCTTGCTATTTCATATGTTTCTTGACTGTCTTGAGGGAGTGAAATCGTCTGTTTGTTTTCTTTCTGAGAATGATAGATATGACAGAGCCCAAAGCTCTCTGCAAGCCTGTCACATGAGACATGTGGAAGAATTCATTCTTGCTTAAGTCTCAGTAAGAACTTGTGGTGACATGGAGGACAGTGAGATGGTAATAGAGTCTAATAACCTCGTGCTTATCTTCAGCCATGAAGGCAAAAGGAAGATGACAACAATAACGGAAGTGGGGTGGAAATTGAACTGAAGCCTACACAGTAAACTCCAAGAGTAAGAGATCGGAGGCCGCAAAAGCTATGGGAAAAATGGCTCATGGGAGATTTGGGTGGTTCATGCATCAGAGGGCAGTGATCCCATGCAAAGGACAAAGGCACAGGAGTACAGGGCCCACTGGGAACCTACAAGGAACCTGTTTCCCAGTGCAATTGGCTGTGATGAACAGAGGGTCTGAGTTCTTGACAACACAATTCTTGAGGGCTGGAGTTTTCAGATCAGCAGGCTTGGCAGAAATCGACTCGAAAGAACACCGTGTTTTTCTTGCAAGGGACACCAACAAGCAACCAGGTGCAGACAGCCTGGAGACCATGATCAGAAACAATACCAGGACACGCAGTGGGAAGGTGGTGGGTCCTGGCAGTGCATCCATGAGAGGCAGTGTTTGTGGAGTTGTCTTAATAGGAGCATAAGAAATATTGGGCTCCCACACGAGGAGCATGAAGACCGAGCTTATAGGAGATTTCGTTGGTTCATGCATCAGATGGCCGTGATCCCTTGCAAAGGACAAAGGCACAGGAGAGCAGGGCATGCTGGAAAATCACAAGGCACCTGTTTCCCAAGGCCATTGGCTGTGACGAGAAGAGGGTCTGAAGGGCACGAGTTCTTGACAACACAAGTCTTGAGTGCTGGAGTTTTCAGATCAGCAGGCTTGGCAGATATAAACTCGAAAGAACTCTGTGTTTTTCCTGCACAGGTCATCAACAAGCAACCATGTGCAGACAACCTGGAGACCATGATCAGCGACAATACCAGGACACGCAGTGGGAAGGTGGTGGGTTCTGGCAGTGCATCCATGAGAGGCAGTGTTTATGGAGTTGTCTTAATAGGGGCATAAGAAATATTGGGCTCCCACATGAGGAGCATGAAGACCGAGCTACTGGCCAATACAGGATTGTGAGGAGCATCCTCACCTCATACAGAGCAAAAAAAGACTGCATACTCTGCCCACACGAAATCCCAACCGTGGAACATTTGAGGGACAGCCTTCCTCACTCCAAGTTGTTTAGTCCAAGGAGAACAGACTCTCCCATAGGGGACGAGAAGAATCCCTTGACCACATGATCTCTTCTGAACACAGCATTCTGTAGGCCTGCATTCTGATGAGTTTGTGGAATGACTCCTTTCACACGCACACCAGAGCCCACCAAGATAAACCTCAGCATATTCAGCCCAGGCCCCAAACACACCAAACAGCTGGCAAGGAGACCCACTGCAGATGGCTGAAATCAAGAACAGCGTCAGCCACAACACAAACATCAGATGGCATGCATCACAAACACACACACACACACACACACACACACACACACACACACACAAGCACACACACACTAGACAAACCTTAAGGGTCCACCTTTGGTCCCTCAAAATCTCTTTTACCTAATTAATTACCCACAGGATAGAAAACAGGATAAATATTTTGAATACAGAGAGGAGCAGAGATCTAGATCTAATACAAGATGGACGAATCAATAGGAAAGGATCATGGCTAGGAAATCAGAGTGAAGCTTCTACATATAACACGCCCAATGTGGGTTTGAAAGCAGCGGCCTGGATCCTCCCTATACATCAGAAAACATAGAAGATATCAGAGAGTCTCGAACCACAGAGATAAATCTGATAAATATAAAAGAACCTAAAGAGCCCCTGAAGAGAAGATTGGTTGGAGATTGGATGCAAAGACTGGGAACATGGCAGAAGTAGAGGATCCAATAAGTGACCTTGAAGAACAAGCCTAGAAAATAAGGAAGCAAGTTCTAAGAGAGAAGGAAGAGTGACAAAACATGACATGAGATTAGGGAAATAGGTGTCTATCGTAGGATAAGTAAGAGTGAGAGAAAGTCCATGGGCTGAACATGGATTTGAGAATCGGGGCTGTCAATGACCCTCATCTGGGAGCTGAAACAAAGGTCCAGAATCAGAGGCACAGAGGATTCCCATCACCTTACACAGAAGCAGAGCACCAAAAGCCATAGTGTCCTTCCCCCTGGAAAATCTAGGCCTGGAGGAATTCTCTTTAGGCAAATAGGCATCAGAGAATAGTTTGTACATAGCCCAGTCACTGACTTCAAGAGGAAAAGCTATTCCAGCTCTCAAATCAGGCCGGATAGCTCAAGCAACACCCGACCAAGCCAAAATCCTTATCCCCTGCATTTCTGAACAATGACAGAGCAGCGGTTCTTGTCTAGAACCAGGAGGTATTCAGAAGTCAAAGATTGGGTCCCTTGTTGTGTCCATCAGTTCATAGGCGGCCTTCAGATCAACTCATGATTCCAGGGTCTTGGCTATGACTCTGAACATGACTTTGATGTGACTTTTATATGAATTTTATATGACTATAAAATAAATAAAAAATGAATTAATAAAATAAAAAGATAATTTCTTTACCTATAGGGATAGCATTGTTTGGGAAAAGAAGATTCTTGAAGTTTAACTCTATATGAACATTAGAAAATAAAAATGAAAAAGAAATAAACTAGACTAAACAAAACTAAATTTTTTTAAAAATTAGAATGCAAAAGAAAAAATGTGTATGTATCAAAAAGTTCAGGTTAGAAGGTTAATATGGAATTTGATATACTGGACATCTCAGTTTGAAGGTAAATAGGTTAAAAAATTATCTATATAATACAAATAAACCAGAATAGTGGGAATAAGTTAAAAATAAATGTTGTATCTATGAAGTAGCAGTGGTTGTTCTCTTGTAGTATTTTATTTGTTCCTGGTTGGTTTTCTGAGGCAGAGGCTTGTCAGGTTGGTTTCAGTCAATGATGTTCCCTGATTTAAATTCTCCCACCCCTCTCAAGGGAATGGGCTCTGAGGAATCCTGTTTTTTCAGGTCCTTATTCTTTGGAGGTTTTTATGTTTGTTTAGTTTTTTTTTCTCTTGCCTTGACTGCTTTTGATGGTTTTTGGAGATGAAAGCAAACTGCACCCTGATCTCTCTCTCAGAGATAATCCTCAGTCTTCTCACCTGTGGGTGCTGCAGAGCCCATATAAATTCGCCCTTGCCTGCTGCCAGAGCAAATTTTCATTCGTAGTCCCAGGGAGCACAGAATCTTCTGATTGTACCCAAACCATTGCAGCAGTGCCTGTCTAGGCAGCTCCTGACCATCAGAGAGGTTCCAATTGCCATCCCACACTGAGATTTTCATGCTGGCCCTGGCTGGGAGTGCCTGGTCTTTCTCTGTCTAAGAGTTCTGGGCTTGCAAGCACTCTCTCAGGGGATGGTGTGGGTCACGCTCTGATAGAAGGGTGCATGTCCGAGAGCATGAGCCTGGGCCTTCACGCACCTCTCTCAGGAGAGTGTGTGGGGTTCACGCGTGTCTCATGCTCTGATAGTATGGCACGGGTCTAAGCAATGGACTGGGCCTTTGCACACCTTTCTCAGGGGATGGTAAGGGGTGCAGGTGTCTCAGGCTCTGTTAGCAAGTCTCATTGCTCTGCTGCTTGGTGAGGCTCCAAGCCCCTAACAGGAGCTGAACCCCACATGATCATGGGTGTTCTGTTGGCTCAGGGACCAAAACATCGTTTTTCCAACACACTCTCTTTGGCTCAGCACCAGGGAATCTGTACTGGGTGTGGGGACTTAAGACCCTGTCCTTAGCTGCCATGATTCACACAATTTACCTTCAATATCCTTTGCACTTTTTGAATGCTTTCAACCAGAGTCCAAGTTAATGCTGGTCCCCAGACTCAGAACACTCTTGTATTGGGGTATTACTTTCCAATTGGTGGCCTTGGGTGGGTCCCTTGAACTTTTGTTTATTTCAATAACAGTCCAACGTTCTCACTCCACTTTTCCTGCCCACTGATGACTTCTGCGCTGGCAGAGATCCAGACATATATAATTCTGATCTCAGGCTGTTTTCATGGGTAATCAGAATTCTTTGGTAGGAAATCACTTCACTTTGGAGTACAGGTTGAAATGGCACCTCCTCTTACTTGCCCATCATCTTGTCTCCTCTCACATGACACTTATAATAAAATTTCAAGAGATAGGAATTTGGCATTTTATGGATAGCAATTCAATTTCATGTGCATTGAAAACTCACATTCCATCACTTTCAGCCACAATTCCTGCAAAGAATGTCCCATTTTGTCCTGTTTTATAAACACGTATTCCTACTAACATGCCTAGAAAGAAAGACAAAATTTTAAGTGTCTGGTTAGAGTAGTATTGCTTGTCCATTTTCCCCTGCTTTTTCACATGTTTCTTTACTACCATGACGGGGTGAAATCATACATTATTTGTCTCTCTGAGACTCAGAGATGTGACATAGCCCAATGCTCTCCACAACATTGCCACATGAGGCAAGTGGCAAGAATTCGTTCTTCCTTATGGCTGGGTAAGAGTCTGTGATGCCTTTGGAAGAGAGTGAGATGTTAGTAGTCTCTGGGAACTCCAGGCTTGTCATCAGCCATGAACACAACTGGAAGATGACTACATCAACTGTGACTTGGTGGAAATTGACCTGAAGCCTACAGACCAACTCTACAGCAAAAGAGAAAAGAAGTCAAAGAGACTATGGAAGAAAATTGGAGACATGGCTTAGGGAGAAGTAGGCGGTGGTGCTTCAGACGGCAGCAAGCCAATGCAAAAGACAAACGCACAGGAGAGATGAGAACACTGGGAACCCACAGGTAGCATGTTTCCCAATGCCACTTGCTCTAACCAGCAGCTTATCTGAATGGTACAAGTCCTTGCCAACACAGGGTGTTGAGTCTGGAGTTTTCAGATCATCAGTCTTAGCAGATATCGATTTGAGAGAACACTGTGTTTCTCCTGGAGAGGACACCAACAAACAACCAGGTGCAAACAGCCTGAATATCATGATCAGAGACAGTACCAGCAGACAAAGAAGGAAGATGGTGGATTCTGGCAGTGTATCTGTGAGAGGCATGGCTCGTGGAGATGATTTGATGGGGGCAAAAGTAATTTGGGGCTCTAGCACAAACAGCATAAAGACTGAACTACTGGCAAAGACAGGATGGTAAGGACATAAGCTGCCTCACGTACAAAAACAAAGTCCAAACCATGGAACACTGTGGAGACTGTCTTCCTCAGTCTAATTTGCTTAACCAAAGGAAAACAGACTCTCCAGTAAGGGACTAGAAGAAAGCCCTTCTACCATGCTCTCTTTAAAACACAGCATTCTGCAGGTGTTTGTCTGTTGAGTTGGTTGAACGTCTCCTTTCTTAGGCAAACCAGTGCACACCAAACTAAACCACACCATATTCAGCACAGAAACACTAAAATGGCATGCAAGGAGAGACCCTGAAGATGACTGTCTTAATGTCAGGGGACAGCCACAACACAACAACAGAGGGCATGCACTCCACAAACACCCAAGACTTCCTCAATGGCCAGACCTTGGCCACCCCATGATCTCATTTTCCTAAAGACATTACCCTAATGGTAGAAAACAGAATGGGCTTTGTGAATAGAGAGAAGAAGACAGAGACCTGGATCCAATGCAAAGATGGAAGACTCAATTGATGCTGAGGAAAATAATTAGAAATGATCATAGCCAGGAAATCAAAGTTAAACCTTTAAATGTAACAGCCCGATGAAGGATTGAAAGCAATATCCAGAATACTCACTGTGCATAGAAAAAGACAGAAGACATCAGGGAGTCTCCTACCACAGAGATAAAAGTGATAAAAAAATAAGATCTAGGGTCTCTGATAATAAGATTGGTAGCAGACTGGTTGCAAGGCCAAGAATCTGGCAGAAGCAGAGGATACAATTAGTGACGTGGTAGAAAAAATACTGGAAAATAATGGAAGGTAAGTGAAAGAGAGAAGTAAGAAGGATGGAACATGACAATACGCTTATGGAAATCATCAACTCCAAGAAAAAAAAAAAAAAAAAAAGAGGTGCCTATTCTTGCATACCTAGGAGTGAAAGAATAAAGAACGCCAAATATTTCTTTGAGAAATCAGAGCTGAAAATGTCCCTGATCTTGGAGTAGAAACAGAGCTCCATATTAAGAGGCACAGAGTACTCCCATCACCATCAACAGATTCGGAGCAATACAATACAGTGTCATCCCCCCTGCAAAAGATAGCAAGGGAGTTATTCTCGTAATGCAAAAATGTGTGCGAGAGTAGTTTGTCCATAGCCAAGTCACAGACTTCAAGGCGACCAGTTATACCAGCTCTCAAAGCAGGTCAGATAGAACAATCAACACCAGCCCAAGCCAAAATGCGTATCCCCTGCATTTCTGAACAATGACAGAGCAGTGATTCTGTCTA
>NW_026739436.1:4580647-4608332 GCF_022355385.1 Mustela nigripes
ACAAAGGGAAATATCATATGGTTTCCCACAATATGTGCCTCGGGAGGAATGCCTTGGCCCTTCGTAAAGGAAGGGAAAACTGAAGGGCAAGAAATCAGAGAAGGAGACCCACCAGGAGTGACTCAGGACTCTGAGAACCAAGCTGAGGGTTACAGAGATGAGAACTGCCTAATGGTGTTCAGGAGTTGTGGCATATATTAGGAGGAGCACTAGGACGTACATGCAACTAAAGCATCCGTGAATACTCTGTCAAAAACGGATGATGGATCATAGGTGGGCTTTCTCAACAGAACAGCAACAACAACAACAAAAATTCAGAGGACAACTATCTGGCCCTTTCAAAACCAAAGGAAGTCACAGGGAGAAAAGGAAAGCATTATATTGTTTATTATCTTTCCTTATTGAAATGACATGGGATTGCTTTACTAAAATGTCTTTCCCTGAATTGTGTCTTTATCCTTGTGACTTATAGTGTACCCGCCTCTTCCATCTCTGGAATCCATGAGAGGACATAGCAATGCCTTCGCCCAATACCTAGAAGTGTGGCCCAGGTATATGACTTGACCTGGCCTACTGTGTGTTGGCAGGTGTTGGATTACTGATTCAAACGCTTCAGTCACTACTAGAGAGGTGAGATTTTGTAGGTTTCCTGACCTAATCTTGGGAGTTGCTATGTGTCTGATAATTTATCCTCTTCTCTCCGGTCTTGGATTTGCTAGCATAAATGTGTGGATGTGTCTCTTAGGTTATTCTTTTTTCCTTTCTACCAGTTCTCAAGTTGTTTTATACTTTCAGCTGTGTTCTTGGTCTCCCTGTTTTATCCCAGCAATGGCTTCTGCAATTTGTTCATGATTAAGACACTGAATTGTAAGATCTCCTGATTTTTTTCCTATCGGTTTGTTTGTATTTCCTTTATTTCGATAACTCTATGTATAATTCCATTTTTTCTGTCAACTTTGGAATTTGGTTCTTCTTCTTCTTGTTCCTTCAGCATCGAGGTAGGTTGCTTTACTTTTTTGAGTTTTTTTTTTTTTTTTTTTTGGAAATGCACGCATTAACCCTATATGGTTTCCCCATCAAATGGGGCATCACCCCATAAGTTTCTTGATATTCCTTTGTTCATGGCTCTTTCTGCTTTTCCTTTGGATTTTCTTTCTTGCATTCATTGCTAGCTCGTGACGTGTGTTTTCCTACTTTTCGTGTCTGGCTGTATGTCCAATTTGAAAGTGATATCTTCCCGTTTTCATACCTTCACGATCATAAGTGCACAGGATAGGTTTTGACTTCTCTTCCATTAATTACCCCTGGAGTTGGATTCCAGCTCATGACGTGTGATATACAGTGTTCGGTCAGCCTTTGAGAAGAACATATCTTATGCTCCTCAGATATGCAATCTTACTCATGTATCCCCAAAGCTCAGGAGGTCTAGAGAGCCAATGTGAACGTCTGTTATTCCTTACCACCTTTCCATCCAGAAGATCTGTCCTGTGCTTAACTTGGATAATATAGTCCCCCAACAATATTGGATTAAAGTCCCCATCTCCCTTCCTCTTTGTTCATATGCTTCCAACGTTTAGATAAACCCATGTTTTTGGTGTATATGTTGGCAATTCTTCCAGATTTCTGGTGTTTGGATGCTCCATCAAGACAAAACACCTTCTGCTAATCTTTTGTCTCTCGGAGGCATAAAATCGCTCCATTTGATGTAGACACAATCACTTTGGCTCTCTTCCCCTTGGCAATAGTGTAACCTACGTCTTCCCAATATTTTCGCTTTCAAGCCATATGTATCTTTATATTCGAAGGAAATTACCTATTGTCAACAGAAGGTCAAGCTTTTAAATATTTTTGCTTTCTTATGGATCTTTTTTGCCTTTTTATTATTATAATTATTTTTTTGGTGATTTCCAGCACTTTTATGAAGTGTTTGTATTGTCGGGAGACTTTAATCCTGACTACTGAATGAATTATTGATAGGTAAGTATTTCACATTCTCATTTCGGTTGGCTTCTGACTTGGATTCTCTTTGCATTTCCCCTTTATGGTATTTTCTTTGGGGTTGCTTCCTTAGTGTGATTCTGACTTCCTCTCCCTCTTTTGTGTGTCTTATATGTGAGTGTGTTCAGTTGTGTGTGCATGTGCCGGTGGTAATGTGTGTGTGGTCTGTGTGTGTTTCACATAACACTTATAATTAAATTTCAAGAGATAAGAATTCGGTCTCTTAAGGATAGCAACTGAATTTGAGATGCCTTGAAAAATCACATTCCATTCATTTTGGAACATCTTTTGCAAGGGGCATCATTTTATTCCTCTTCGAAAAACACGTATTCTCACAAAACTGCCTTCAAACAAACACCAAATTTTTGTGCCTCATAAGAGTAGATTTTTTGTCCCTATACCCCTTGCTTTTTTCATATGTTTCTTGACTGTTTGATGGCAGTAAAATCTTCTGGGTTTTGTCCTTCTGAGACAAATAGTCTGTTTTCTTTCTGAGAATGATAGATGTGATGAAGCCCAATGGTCTCCCCAACACTGCCACATGAGACACGTGGAAGAATTCATTCTGTCTTATGTTAGTAAGAATTTGCTGTGACATGGAGGACAGTGAGATGGTAGTAGTGTCTAATAACCTCGTGTTTGTCTTCAGCCATGAAAGCAATGAAAGAAGACAACATCAACTGCAATGGGGTGGATAATGACCTGAAGTCTATAAAATAATCTCCACAGCGAAGAGAATGGAAGTCACAGAGACTAAGGGAGAAGGTTGTAGACATGGCTCAGTGGATATTTGTGTGGTTCATACATCAGAGGGCAGAGATACCATTCAAAGGACAAAGGCACAGGAAAGCAGGGCTCACTGTGAACCCACAAGGAACCTGTATCGCAGTGCCATTGGCTGTTATAGGCATAGGATATGAAGGGCACAAGTTATTGAAACACAAGTCGTGAGGGCTAGATTTTTCAAATCAGCAGGCTTGGCAGACATTGGCTCGAAAGAACACCATGTTTTTCCTGCATAGGAAACCAACAAGCAACCAGGTGCAGACAGCCTGGAGACAATGATCAGAGACAATACCAGGAGAAGCAGTGGGAAGATGGTGGGACCTGGCAGTGCATCCATGAGAAGCAGTGTTTGTGGAAATGACTGAATGGGGGCTTAAGAAATTTGGGGCTCTCTCACCAGCAGCATCAAGTCAGAGCTATTGGCCAAGAAGGACAGTGAGGACATTTGCTGTCAAGCCTGCCAAAACGAAATCCCAACCATGGAACACTTGGAGGACTGCCTTCCTCAGTCCAAGATGCTTAGTCCACGGAGAACAGACTCTCCCATTGGGCACAAGAAAAAGCCTTAACCACATGCTCTCTTATGAACACAGCATTCTGCAGGCGTGCATTCTTTTGAGTTGGTGGAATGTCTCCTTTCACAGGCACACCAGAGCCCACCGAGGTAAACCTCAGCATATTCATCCCGGACCAAAAACCCATCAAACATCAGGAAAGTAGGGCCCTAGCAGTTGACTGGTCTCAAGGAAGGTTCAGACATACACAACAGCAAATGGCATGCATGCCATACACATACACACACACACACACACACACACACACACACACACACACACCAAAATCTCTTAAGGGTCAGCCCTTGGTCACTCCGGGATCTCACCTTTATAAATAAATTAACCTCAGGATAGAAGACAGAATGAGATATTCAAATACAGAGAGGAATACAGAGACCGAGATCCAAGGCAAAGATGGAAGAATCAATTGATGTCAAGGTAAAAGAGAAGAAATTATCCAGGCTAGGCAATCGGAGTGAAATCTCTACATATAAAAAGCCTAAGTGGTTTTAAAGCAGTGGCCTGGATACTCCCTGTATATCAGAAAACATAGAAGATATCAGAGAGTCTCAAACCACAGAGATAAAACTGAAAATATAAAAGAACATAAAGAGCTACTGAAGAGAAGATTGGTAGGAGTCTGGATGCAACGTCCGGGAACATGGCAGAAGTAGAGGATCCAATTAGTGACCGGGAAGAACAAGCCTAGAAAATAAGGAAGCAAATTCTTGAAAGTAGGCAAAATGATGGAACATGACAATGAGTTTAGGGTATCATCAACTCCAAGGAATTGAAGAGGTGCCTCTTCTAGGAGAAGTAAGAGTGAGAGAAAGAAAAGAGGGCTGAACATGGATTGGAGAAATCGGGGTGAAAATGACCCTCATCTGGGAGCAGGAACAGAAGTCCAGAATAAGAGGCACAGGTGATTCTCATCAACATATACAGAAGCAGAGCACCGAAAGACATTGTGTAATTCCCTCTGGAAAATCTAGGCATGGAGGGATTCTCTTAGGGCAAATAGGCATGGGAGAATAGTTTGCCCATAGCCCAGTCACAGACTTCAAGAGGAAAAGCTATACCACCTCTGAAAGCAGGCCGGATAGCTCAAGCAACACCAGCCCAGACAAAACCTTATTCCCTGTATTTATGAACAATCACAGAGCAGCAGTTCTTGTCTAGAAACAGGAGGTATTCGGAAGTCAATGGTTGGGTCCCGGGTTGTGTCCATCAGTTCAGAGGCGGCCTTCAGATCAACTCATGATTCCAGGGTCTTGGCATTGACTCTGTTCTCAGGTTCTCCTCATGGGCAAGTAAGCTTCTCCCTCTCCAGCTCCACCCCCTCACTGTGATCTCCCTGCCTCTCTGTCCAATACGCACATGCACATATATTGACAAGAAAACAAATACAAAACCAGGCACAATAATTGACTGGGGCCAGAGGATGTTTTATTGAATTTGGACCTAGGTTCCTATGGATGGTAGCCAGGTACAGAGAACCTCTCACCATCCAAAAATGGCCGACCTTCTCTTGGAGCTCCCTTGTTCAATCTCCTGTTCTTTGTATTCCTGGATCTCCTCACCACCCTGCAGCATCCGCTGTCTGTTGTGCCTTACTGACCACTTGTTGACACATTGCACATCCTCTCCTGGCTATATTAGAACATGCCCATCTTCTGCAAGAGGCACTGTTTGCTTATATCATGAAACCATTTTGGGGATGGTCATGAGAGGATGAAGGCAGGCTTGTGCTACCACATCTCCATGCAGTTCCACAGAGGGTAGCTGCTCCACCCTGAGGGAGTGCTCAAGGTTCTTCCACATCCAAATCCTCTTCAATGAGTCCTTTTATTCATATATGTTGTCTTCCTGAAACGGGTATGGATGTCTTTCAGAGGGCTTCATTTGGGATATGAATCTCTTCCCACATGCTCTCCTTTTGCTCCTGTGGACTCCAGATACATGAGTCCATTCTGGATCTTAGGGTGTAGAGTCTGCCTTGGATGCATTGTCATTTTGGAAGTTTGGGAGGTCTGTTGGCACCGTTTCTGGAGACGCTCGAGGTACTCGAGTACTCCCTGTTGAACTCAAGACATGTCTCTGACAACGTTGCGGGAGTTCACTTTGAGCTTTCCTTGGTTGGCCCTCTTCCTGTTCAGAAGCTCCATGATTCAGTGGAAGGGCCTACCTTACAAAGGCCAGGATTTCCTACACTGAGGCTTTGCTTACAGTCTGATTGATTCTTGGCCTATCCTGGTTATGATGGAATGAGGGATTCTTGCCTTTCTCCAGAGTCCAGAGGGCTGGTGCTGAGAGTCACGACCAAACACTGCAAATTCATCCATGGAGAAAGTGAAACCGACTCGCTTCATAAACTGCCTGGGTGAGAGACCAGGTGGCTCCAGCTGTTTGGGACGGCTTGGGGTCCTCTTGGCCCACCCAAGACTACTCTAGTTAAGTGTTGTGATGCGGTGTGGGTTAATGAGGAGTGGTTGAAATGACATCAAAGCTTTGTGACATCACAGATGCTGGCTTACTGAAACAGCTGTCCCTCTCCCATGACCTTGGTGTCCTATGGCTTTAGGAAGGAAGCCCAGGGAAGGACAGAATAAGAGCCCTCTGAGCTTGAGCAAGAACCCAGGTGGTCATGTGTGTTAATGTCCCTCTTCCACTTTCTAGACAAAGAGGAAAGAATATGACGTTCAGTATCCCTTCCTTAAGCTAACATTTCCCCATTGATGGCAAGGTGTCCTATTTACACTATAATTTCTAGATATCAAGACACAGTAAGGCCTCATGGATATCAATAGCTCTCCATGGGGTTTGTCATCCTGTGGGTAAGAGTGACCTTTTTCAGCTTCTTCTGCCTATGGGTCAGTGTTTACTAAGGGACAGAAGCCCCTTTTCAACGAAAAAGGTGAGGGCATCGATATATGGTGCTGTCTGTGGCCTCATCTTTTAGTATTCTGAAACACGCAGCTAAGGGATTAGGGCATATCTACCTGCCTTTCCCTTAAACCCCTTTGCAAATTCTTTGAGGTGAGTGACAATCTGCATTAGAGCTATCTCTAAGGAAGAGGCCTGGACCGCACCCATGGTTATCATTAGTTAACTGTACTTGTTTTGGTAACAGGTATAGATATGTTTACCAAGTTAGAATGAAAGGGATGGCATATATTGATGGCTTGCAAGGGCCACTTGAGCAGACCATTGAGCCACAATGCTCTTGCAGGACTAGTGGATAAGGAAGGTTAAGCCCATTTTTGCAGCACAGTATTACTCAGCCGTGGACGAAAATGAACCCCTGGACCTTGCCTTGACATGTATGTCCATGCTTGGCTGATGTGAAATCGAAAAGGCAAGCAGACAAAGGGAAATATCATATAGCCTCCCACAATATATGCCTCCAGAGGAATACCTTTGCCCTTAGTAAAGGAAGGGAAAACTGAAGGGGAAGATGTCAGAAAAGGAGACCCACCCGTAGTGACTCAGGACCATGAGAACCAAGCTGAGGGTTACAGAAAAGAGACACATGCAGGGAATGAGGGAACTGCTAATGGGTGTTCAGGAGTTGTGGCATATATTAGGATGAGCACTAGGTCGTAATGCAACTAAAGTATCCGTGAATACTCTGTCAAAAATGGATGATGGATGATAGGCAGGATTTCTCTACAGAAGAGCAACAACAACAACAATAATTCAGAGGAAAATAATCTGGCCCTTTCAAAACCAAAGATGGCACAAGGAGAAAAGGAAAGATTTATTTTTTATTTATCTTTCCTTATTAAAATGGCATAGGATTTTTTTCATAAAATGTCCTTAACTGAATTGGTTCTTTATCCTTGTAAATAAGAGTCTACCCGCCTCTTCCATCTCTGGAATCAATGAGAAGGCAGGACAATGCCTTTGCTATATACTTAGAAGAGTGGCCCAGGAAAATGACTTCAACATGGCCTTCTGTGTATTGGCAGGTGTTGGATCACTGCTTCAAATTACTCAGTCACAACTAGAGAGCTGAGATTTTGTAGGTTTCCTTACCTAATCTTGGGAGCTTCTATGTGTCTGGGAATTTAACCTTTTCTCTCTGTTCATGGATTTGTTAGCATAAATGTGTGGATGTGCCTCTTTGGTTATTCTTTTTCCTTTTTTTTTTTTTTCTACCAGGTGTCATGTGGTTTCATACTTTCAGCTGTGTGCTTGTCTCCCTGTTTTAGGCATAGAGGGATTCTCTTAGGGCAAATAGGCATGGGAGAATAGTTTGTCCATAGCCCAGTCACTGACTTCAAGAGGAAAAGCTATACCAGCTCTCGAAGCAGGCCAGATAGCTCAGGCAACACCAGCCCAAGCCAAAATCCTTATCCCCTGCCTTTTTGAACAATGACAGAGCAGCTCTCTTGTCTAGAATCAGGAGGTACTCAGACATCAATGGTTGAGTCACAGGTTGTGTCCTTCAGACCAGAGGCGGCCTTCAGATCAACTCATGATTCCAGGGTCTTGGTATCGAATCTGGTCTCAGGTTCTCTGCTCAGGAGCAAAAAAGCTTCTCCCTCTCCAGTTCCACCCCCTGGTAGGGATCTATCTGCCTCTCTGTCCAATACGAGCATGAGCATAGTTGTACAGGATAACAAAGACAAAATCAGTGAACAATAATTGACTGGGTCCTGAGGATATTTTATTGAAATTGGACCTAGGTTCCTATGGAGGGCAGCCAGGTACAGAGAAACTCCCACCATCCTAAAATGCCCGACATTCGCTCGGAGCTCCCTTGTTCATTCTCCTGTTATTTGCCTTCCTAGATCTCCTCAACAAATCGCAGCATCTGTTGTCTGTCATGCTGTACTCACCCCTTGTTGACACATTATGCATCCTATTGGGACTCCAAGGAACATGCCCATCTTCCGCAAGAGGCACTGTGTGCTTATCGCATGAAACCATTTGGGGGATGGTCATGAGAGGGTGAAGGCAGGCTTGTGCTGCCACATCTCCATGCAGTTCCACAGAGGGTAGCTGCTCCACCCTGAGGGAGTGCTCAAGGTTTCTCAACATTCGAATCCTCTTCAATGCGTCCTTTTCTACATACATTTTGTCCTCCTGTAATGGGCACGGAAGTCTTTCAGATGGCTTCACTTGGGATACGGGTCTCCTCCAACATGCTCTCCGTTGTCTCCTGTGGACTCCAAGTACATGAGTCAATCCTGGACCTAAGCTTCTAGGGTATAGAGTCTGCCTTGGGTGCATGGTCATTTTGGAAATTGGGAGGCCTTGTTGGCACCGTTTCTGGAGACGCTCAAGGTCTCATTCCTCACTGTCAATGACTCCAGACATGTCTTTGGCATGGTTGTGGGGGTTCACTTTGAGCTTTCGTTGAGTGGCCCTGATGGAATGAGGGATGCTTGCCTTTCTCCGGAGTCCAGAGGGCTGGTGCTGACATTCTCGAGCAAACTCTATGAAATGGGCCACAGAGAAATTGACACCGACACACTTCGCAAACTGTCTTGGTGTGAGACCCAGGCGTCTGCAGTGGTTTGGGACGGCTTCTGGTCCTCTTGACCACCCATGACTTCTATAGACAAGTGTACTTATCAGGCAAGGGTTGATGAGGAGTGGTTGCTACGACCTCAAAGCTTTGTAACATCACAGATGCTGGATTCACTGAAGCAGCTGTCCCTCTCCCATGAACTTGGTGTCCTATGGCTTTAGGTAGGAAGCCCCAGGAAGGACAGAACAACAGCCCTCTGAGCCTGAACAAGAACTCAGGGTGTCTTGTGGGATAATGTCGCACTTCACCTTTCTAGAGACAAAGAGGAATAAAATGACATTCAGTGTACCTTCATTTAGGCCACCATTTCCACGGAGATGTTAAACTGTCCTAGTTCTACTACAATTTCTAGAGATCTCAAGAAACGGTGAGGACTTATGGGTATGAGCAACTCTCCGTGGGGTTTGTCATCCTGTGGTTGAGAGCATCTTTTTCAGAGTCTTTTGCCTATGGGTCAGAGATGACTAAGGGACGGAAAATCCCTTTTCGAGGGAAAAGGTGAGGGCATCGATATATGGTGCCATATGTGGCCTCGTCTCCTAGTGCTCTGAAACATGCTGCTAAGGGATTAGGCCTCTGTCTACCTGGCTTTCGCTTAATGCACTTTGCAAAGTCTGCGACGAGGGTGATATTCTGCTCAGAGCTAACATTTAAGGAAGAGGCCTGAACCGCACCCGTTGTCATCATTAGTTAACTGTACTTGTTGTTGTAACGCGTATAGACATGTTGACCAAGTCTCTTTAGTCAGAAGGAAAGGGATGGCCTATACCGATGGCTTGCAATGCCCATTCGAACAGACCTTTGGAGTGAGCCACAATGCCCTTGCAAGGACTAGTGTATCAGGAAGTTTGAGTCCATTTTGGTACCACAGTATTCCTCAGCCATCGAAGTGAATGAACCACTCAGCCTTGAGTTGACATGAATGTCCCATGACTGGCTGATGGGAAATGGAAAAGGCAAGCAGACAAAGGAAATATCATATGGCTTCCCACGGGAGGAATACCTTGGCCCTTAATAAAGGAAGGGAAAACTGAAAAGCAAGAATTCAGAGAAGGAGACCTGCCAGGAGTGACTCAGGACTCTGAGAACCAAGTTGAGGGTTACAGAAAAGAGAACTGCTTAAGGGGTGTTCAGGAGTTGTGGGATATATTAGGAAGAGAACTAGGACATATATGTAACTAGCATCCGTGAATACTCTGTCAGTAATGGATGATGGATGATAGGAAGGCTTTCTCAACAGAAGAGCAACAACAACAAAAATTCAGAGGAAAACATTCTGCCCGTCTCAAAACCAAAGTAAGTCACAGGGAGAAAAGGAAAGAATTATATTTCTTATTATCTTTCCTTATTGAAATGACATGGGATTGCTTTACTAAAATGTCCTTATCAGAATTGGATCCTTATACTTGTGATTTAGAGTCTACGCGCCTTTTCTATCTCTGGAATCTATGAGAGTAAATGACAACGCCTTCACTAAATACCTAGAAGAGTGGCCCAGGAAAATGACTTGTACCTGGCCTTCTGTGTGTTGGCAGGTGTTGGATTACTGCTTCAAACGCTTCAGTCAATACTAGAGAGCTGAGTATTTGTAGTTTTCCTGACATAATCTTGGGAGTTTCTATGTTTCTGAAAATTTATGCTTTTCTCTCATTTCTGGGATTGCTAGCATAAATGTGTGGATGTGCCTCTTAGGTTATTCTATTTTCCTTGCTACCAGTTTTCATGTGATTTCATACTTGCAGCTGTGTGCTTGTCTCCCTGCTTTATCCCAGTAATGGCTTCTGCGGTTTGTTCGTGTTGTCAAAACTGAAGTGTGAGATCTCCTGATTTTTTTCCTATTGGTTTGTTTGTATTTCCTTAATTTTGATAATCACATGTGTGATTTCAATTTTTCTGTTAATTTTGGAGTTCAATTTTCTTCATCTTGTTCCTTCAGTCATCCAGTTAGGTGGGCTTCTTTATCGGTGTTTGTAATTTTGGAAATGCATGCATTTAACCCTATAAGGTTTCCCTATAAAGTGTTTTGGCATCATCCCTTATGTTTCTTGACATTCCTTTGTTCATGGCTCTTTCTGCTTTGGCTTTGGATTATCTTTCTTGCATTCATTGCTAGTTTGTGAGTGTGTTGTGTTTTCCAACTTTTAGTGTCTGGCTTTATTTCCAATTTGAAAGTGATATCTTCCTGTTTTCATACCTTTGTGATCATAAGTGCACACGATAGGTTTTGACTTCTCTTCCATGAATTACGACTGGATTTGGACTCGAGCTCATGACCTGCAATAGACAAAGTTAGGTCTGCCACTGGGAAGAACATATCTTATTGTCCTCAGAGACGCAATCTTACTCACAGATACTCAAAGGTCAGGTGGTCTCGAGAGCCCATGTGGACGTCTGTTATTTCTTAACACCTTCCTATTCAGAGGATCTTTCCTGTCCTTAACATGGTTATCATAGTTCTCAACAGTATTGGATTAAAGTCGCCATTTCCCTCATTCTCTGTTCATAGGCTTCCAACGTTTAGATACAGCCTTGTTCCTGGTGTATATGTTGGCAATTCTTCTAGGTTTCTGTTGTTTTGATGCTCAATCAAGACAAAACAACTTCCGCTTATCTTTTGTCTCTCAAAGGCATAAAATCACTCTCACCTACTTAGGCACAAACACTTTGGCTATCTTCTCCTTGGCAAGAACATAACATACGTCTTCCCAATTTCTTCACTTGAAAGCTATGAGTATCTTTATAGTCGAAGGAAATCTCCTACGGTCAACAGAAGGTCGAGCTTGTTTAATATTTGTTTTTTTCTTATGGATCTTCTCTAGCTTTTTTTGTTTGTTTTTGAATTTCACCCACTCCTCCAAAGTGTTTGTATTGACAGAAGTCTCTGGTCCTGAATACTAAATGAATTATTGATAGGTAGTACCTAACTTTCTCATTTCGGGTGGCTTCTCACTTGGATTCTATTTGCCTTTCCCCTGTATGGTATTTTCCTTGGATTTGCTTCATTTGTACGATTCCTCCCTTCCTCCCCACCTTTTGCATGTCTTATCCTTTTGTGTGTTCGTGTGTGTACATATGCATGTGTAAATGTGTGTGTGGTCTGTGTGTGTTTCACATAACCCTTATTATTAAAATACGAGTGATAGGAATTTGGTCTCTTATGCGTAGCAATTCAATTTGACATGGCTTGAAAACTCACATTCCATCAGTTGCAGGAAAATCTCCTGCAAGTAATGCCATCTCTTCTCCTCTTCGAGAAACACGTGTTCTCACAAACTGCCTTCCAACAAACACCACCATTTTAGTTCTGCATAAGAGTCGTACTGTGTGTCCCATTACCCTTGCTTCTTCTAATGTTTCTTGACTGTCATGAGGGAGTGTAATCGTCTCTTTTTGTCTTTCTGAGAATGATAGATTGATGAAGCCCAAGGCTCTCCGCAACACTGCCATATGAGACAAGTGGAAGAATTCATTCTTGCTTTTGTCTCAGTACGAATTTGCAGTGACATGGATGAAAGTGTGATGGTAATAGTGTCTAATACTTCATGGTTTTCTTCAGCCATGAAGGCAACAGGAAGATGACCACAACAACTGAAGTGGGGTGGAAATTGACCTGCAGCCTACAAGGTAAACTCCACAGTGAAAGAGAAAGGAAGTCGTAGAGATGATGGAAGAAGGTTGGAGAAATTGGCTCAGGGGATATTTGGTTGTTTCGTGGATTAGAGGGCTGTGAGGCCATACAGAGGACAAAGGCACAGGAGGCATGGCACACTGTGAACCCACAAGGAACATGTTTCCCAGTGCTGTTGCCTATGAACTTAGAGGGTCTGAAGGGTACGAGTTCTTGACAACATAAGTCTTGACGGTTAGTGTTTTCAGATTAGCAGGCTTGGCAGACATCGAATCTAAAGAACATGTCTTTTTCCTGCATAGGACAACAACCAGAAACCAGGTGCAGACAGCCTGGAGACAATAATCAGACTCAATATGGGGAGATGGAGTGGGAAGATGGTGAGTCCTGGGAGTGCATCCGTGAAAGGCAGTGTTCGTGGAGGTGTCTCATGTGGACATCATAAATTTTGTGCTCTCGCCCCAGCAGCATCAAGACAGAGCTACTGGCCAAGACAGGTAGGTGAGGACATTGTCTGCCTACCCTGGAACACGAAATCCCAACCATGGAAGACTTGGAGGACTGCATTCCTCAGTCCAAGATGCTTAGTCCAAGTAGTACAGACTCTCCCACAGAGGACAAGAAGAAAGCATTGACCACATGTTCTTCTATATACACAGAATTCTGCAGGCCTGCATTCTGTTGAGGTGTTGATTTCAGGGTCTTGGCATTGACTCTTGTCTCCGGTTCTCTGCTCAGGGGCAAGTAAGCATCTCCCTCTCTAGCGCCACCCCCTGATTGGGATCTTTCTGCCTCTCTGTCCAATGTGCCTGTGCATCGTTGGCTAAGATAACAAAGACAAAAGCAGTGCACAATAATTGACTGGGGCCTGAAGATATTTTATTGAATTTGGACCAAAGTTCCTATTGAGGGCAGCCAGGTACAGAGAATATTCCACCTCCTAAAATGCCCGACCTTCACTCGGATCTCCCTCGTTCATTCTCTTGTTCTTTGTCTTCCTGGATCTCCTCACCAACCTGCAGCATCCACTGTCTGTCACGCTGTACTGAACCCTTGTTGACACATTGTGCATCCTTCCGCGGCTCCATTGGAACATGCCTATCATACAAAAGAGGCACTGTTTGCTTATCGCATGAAACCATTTGGAGGATGGTAATGAGAGGGTGAAGATAGGCTTCTGCTGTCACATCTCCATGCAGTTCCACAGAGGGTAGATGCTCCACCCTCAGCGAGTGAACGAGGTTCTCCCACATTCGAATCCTTTTCAATTGTCCTTTGACATACAGGTTGTCTTCGAGAAATGGGCACGAAAAAGTTTCAGATGGCTTCACTTGGGCTATGGGTGCATTCCAACATGCTCTCCGTTGACTCCTGTGGACTCCAAGTACATGAGTCCATCCTGGACCTAAGGTTCTAGGGTCTAGAGACTGCCTTGGATGCATGGTCATTTTGAAGTTTGGGAGGCCTTGTTGGCAACGTTTCTGGAGACGCTCGACGTACTCGTGTCCTCGCTGTGGAAGAATCCAGACATGTCTTTGGCACGGGTGCGGAGGTTAACTTTGAGCTTCCTTGGGTGGCCCTTTTCCTGTTCAGGAGCTCCGAGATTTGGTGGGAGGGCCTCATCCTTGTGCATGGCTAGGATATCCTCCCTTGTGGTTATGCTTCCGGTCAGATTGTTTCTTGGCCTGCTCTTGCTAAGATGAAATGAGGGATGCTTGCCTTTCTCCAGAGTCCGTAGAACTGGTGCTGACACTCACAACCGAACACTACGAATTGGGCCACGGAATAGGTGACACCGACTCGTTTCTCAAACTGCCTTGATGAGATACCCAGGTGGCTCCAGAAGTTTGGGACGGCTTGGGGTTTTCTTTTACCACCCATGACTACTCCAGCCAGTGGAGTGATTAGGCGTGGGTTGATGAGGAGTGGTTGCTATGACCTCAAAGCTTTGTGACATCAAAGATGCTGCCTTCACTGAAGCAGCTGTCCCTCTCCCATGACCTTGGTGTCTTATGGCTTTAGGTAGGAAGCCCCAAGAAAGTCAGTAAAAAGCCCTCTGAACCTGATCAGGAAATCAGGTTGTCCTAAGGGGTTATGTCCCACTTCCCCTTTCTATAGAAAAAGAGGAAAGAAAATGACATTTAGTATACCTTCCTTTAGGGCAACATATTCCCGGAGACGGCAAGGTGTCCTATTTCCAGTACAATTTCTAGAGATCTAAAGAAACAGTGAGGATTCGCGGGTATGAGCAGCTCTCCGTGGGTTTTGTCATCCTGTGGGTGATAGCGTCCTTTGTCAGCGTTTTTTCCTTTGTTCAGTGATGACTAAGGGAGAGAAAGTCCCTTTTCGAGGAAAAAAATGAGGGCATCGATATATGGTGCCGTCTGTGGCCTCGTCTCCTAGTGTTCTGAAATATGCGGCTAAGGAATGAGGCCTCTGTCTACCTGGCTTTCACTTAAAAACCTTTGCAAAGTCTTCGAGGAGAGTGATATTCTGCATCAGAGCTAACACTTAAGGAAGAGGCCTGGACCGCACCTGTTGTCATTATTTAACTGTACTTGTTGCGGTAAGGGGTATAAACATGTTGACCAACTCTCTTTAGTCAAAAGGAATGGGACTGCCTATACCGACGACTTGCAAGGCCCATTTGAGCAGACCTTTGGAGTGAGTTGCATGCCCTGGCAAGGTCTAGTGGATCAGGAAGTTTGGGTCCATTTTGGCACCACAGTATTCCTAAGCTGTCGAAGAGAATGAGCCCCTGGATCATGCCTTGACATGAAAGTCCCATGCCTGGCTGTTGGGAAATGTAAAGGCAAGCAGACAAAGGGAAATATCATATGGCTTCCCAGAATATGTGCCTTTGGAGGAATACCTTGGCCCTTAGTAAAGGAAGGGAAAACTGAAGGGGAAGAAGTTCGCAATGGAGACCCACCAGGAGTGACTCAGGATTTGAGAACCAAGCTGAGGGTTACAGAAATGAGAACTGCTTAATAGTGTTCAGGAGTTGTGGCATATATTAGGAGGAGCACTAGGACGTACATGCAACTAAAGCATCCATGAATACTCTGTCAAAAATGGATGATGGATGATAGGCAGGCAGAACAGCAACAACAACAATATAAATTCAGAGGAAAACAATCTGGCCCTCTCAAAACCAAAGGTATTCACTGGGCGAAAATGAAAGAATGATATTTTTTATTATCTTTCCTTATTGAAATGACATGGGATTGGTTTCCTAAAATGTCCTTCTCTGAATTAGGTCTTTATCCTTGTAAATAAGAGTCTACCCGCTTCTTCCATCTCTGGAATCCTTGAGATGACATGACAATGCCTTCGATCAATACCTAGAAGAGTGGCCCAGGAGAATGCCTTAGACCTGGCCTTCTGTGTGTTGGCAGGTGTTGGATTACTTCTTCAATCGCTTCAGTCAATACTAGAGAGTTGAGATTTTGTAGGTTTCCTGACCTAATCTTGGGAGTTTCTATGTGTCTGGGAATTTATCCTTTTCTCTCAGTTCTTGGATTTGCTAGCATAAATGTGTGGATGTGCCTCTTAGGTTATTCTTTTTTTCCTTTGACATGTTGTCATGTGGTTCCATACTGTCAGTTTTGTGCTTCTCTCCCTTTTTTTTTTTTTTCCAGTAATGTCTTCTGCGGTTTGTTCGTGTTTAAAAAACTGAATTGTGAGATCTCCTGATTTTTTTCCTCTTGGTTTGTTTGTATTTACTTAATTTGATAATCACATGTATGATTTGTATTTTTCTGTTAACTCTGGTGTTCGGTTTTTCTTCATTCGGTTCCTTCAATCGTCCAGTTAGGTGGCTCTCTATATCGGTGTTTTTAAATTTTGAAATGCATGCATTTAACCCTATATGGTTTTCCCATAAAATGTTTTGGCATCATACCATAAGTTTCTTGACATTCCTTTGTTAATGGCTCTTTCTTCTTTTCCTTTGATTTTCTTTCTTGCATTCATTTCTAGTTTTGAGTGTGTTCTGTTTTCCAAGCTTTCGGTATGGCTATATTTCCAATTTGAAACTGATATTCCCATTTTTATACCTTCATGAACATAAGTGCCCAGGATAGGTTTTGATTTCTCTTCCATGAATTATGACTGGATTTGGACTCGAGACCATGACCTGCGATAGAAAAAGATAAGTTTGGCCAGTGGGAAGAACTTATTTGTTGTCCTCAGAGATGCAATATTTCTCATGGATCCCCAAAGCTCAGGTGGTGTCAAGAGCCATGTGGACGTCATTAGCACCTTCCCATCCTGATGATCTGTCCTGTGCTTAACGTGGATATCATAGTTAACAACAGTATTGGATAAAAGTCGCCATCTCTCTTCCTCTGTGTTCATGGGCTTAGAACGTTTAGATACACCCTTGTTAGTGGTGTATAGGTTGGCAATTCCTCCAGGTTTTTTTGTTTTGATGCTCCATCAAGACAAAACACCTTTCGCTAATCTTTTGTCTCCCGAAGGCATAAAATCATTCTCACTTATTCAGGCACAAACACTTTGGCCGTGTTCTCCTGACAAGACCATATCCTGGGTCCTCCCAACTTCTTTTCCTGAGAGCTTTGCATATCTTTATAGTCGAAGGAAATCTCCTATGGGCAACAGAAGGTCGATCTTGTTTAATATTTGTTGTTTTCTTATGGAACTTTTCTACCATTTTTTTTTTTTTTTGTATTTCAAACACTGCTACAAACTGTTGTATTGATGGGAGACTTTAGTCCTGAATACTTAAGGAATTATTGATAGGTAATAGTTCACTTTCTCATGTTGGTTAGCTTATCATTGGATTCTATTTGCCTTTCCCCTTAATTGTATTTTCTTTGGGGTTGCTTCATTGGTACGATTCCTCAGTAACCCTCAGCTGGATTCTCAGAGTCCTGAGTCACTCCTGGTGGGGCTCCTTCTCTGACTTCTTGCCCTTCAGTATTCCCTTCCTTTACTAGGGCCAAGGTATTCCTCCCGAGGCACATATTGTGGGAAGCCATATGATATTTCCCTTTGTCTGCTTGCCTTTACATTTCCCATCAGCAGGGCATGGGACATTCATGTCAAGTCAAGGTCCAGGGGTTCATTCCCTTCGACGGCAGAGAAATACTGTGGTGCCTAAATGGACCCAAACTTCCTGATACACTAGTCCTCGCAAGGGCATTGTGGCTCACTCCAAAGGTCTGCTCAAATGGGCCTTGCAAGCCGTCAGTATAGGCCGTCCCTTTCCTTGTGACTAAAGAGTCTTGGTCAACATGTCTATACCCGTTACCACAACAAGTTCAGTTAACTAATGATGACGATGTGTGCGGTCAAGGCCTCTTCCTTAAGAGTTAGCTCTGATGCAGAAAGACATTCTCCTCGAAGACTATGCAAAAATTTTTAAGTGAAAGCCGGGTACACAGAGGACAAAACCCTTAGCCGTATGTTTCAGAACACTAGGAGACGAGGCCACAGACGGCACCATATATCGATGCCCTCACCTTTGTCCTCGGAAAGGGACTTTCCGTCCCTTTCATCACTGACCCATACGCTAACGTTGCTGACAAAGGAAGCTCTCACCTTCAGGATGACAAACCCCATGTGGAGCTCTCATACCCAGAAGGCCTCACCGTTTCCTGAAATCTCTAGAAATTGTAGTGGATGTAGGACAACTTGCCATCTCCGGGGATATGTTGGCCTAAAGGAAGGTATAGTGAATGTCATTTTCTTTCCTCTTTGTCTCTAGAAAGGGGAAGTGGGACATTATCCCACAAGACAACCTGAGTTCTTGTTCAGGCTCAGAGGTTCTTGTTCTGTCCTTGTTGGGGGGCTTCCGACATAAGCCATAAGACACCAAGGTCATGGGAGAGGGAAAGGTGCTTCAGTGAAGCCAGCATCTGTGATGTCACAAAGCTTTGAGCTCATAGCAACCACTACTCATCAACCCACGCCTGATTACAACACATGGCTTGAGTATTCATAGGTGCGCCAAGTGGACCTCAAGCCGTCCCTAACCACTTGAGCCGCCTGGGTCTCTCACCAAGGTAGTTTGCGAAGTGAGTCGGTGTCACATTCTCCATGGCCCTATTCGTAGTGTGTGGTCGTGACTGTAAGCACCAACCCTCTGGACTCCAGAGAAAGGCAAGCATTCTTCATTCCATCTTAGCCATGAAAGACCAAGAAACAATCATACCACCAGCAAAAGCTCAGGGAAGGAAATCCGAGCCCTGTGCAAGGATGAGGACTTTACACCCAAATTCGGAGCTTCTGAACAGGAAAAGGGCCACCCAAGGAAAGCTCAAAGTGAATCCCCACAACCGAGCCAAAGGCATGTCTAGATTCCTCCACAGCGAGGACACGAGTACCTCTAGCGTATCCAGAAACGGTGCCAAAAAGGCACGCCAATCTTCCAAAACCATGCATCCAAGGCAGAATATACAGCATAGAACCATAGGTCCAGGATGGACTCATGTACTTGGAGTCCACAGGAGCCAACGGAGAGCATGTTGGAAAAGACCCATAGCCCAAGTGAAGCCATCTGAAAGACATGCCCGTTTCAGGAAGACAACTTGTATGTCCAAAAGGACACATTGAGGAGGATTCGAATGTGGAAGAACCTGGAGCACCCCCTCAGAGTGGAGCAGCTACACTTTCTGGAATGCATGGAGATGTGGCAGCACCAGCCTGCCTTTACCTCTCATGACCATCCCCCATTGGCTTCTTGCGATAAGCAAACAGTGCCTCTTGCAGAAGATTGGCATGTTCAAATGGAACCCCGAGAGGATGCACAAAGTGTCAACACGGGGTCGGTACAGCACGACAGACATCAGATGCTGCAGGTTTGTGAGGAGATCCAGGATGACAAAGAACAGGAGAATGAACAAGGAGCTCTGAGGGAAGGTCGGGCATTTTAGGATGGTGGGAGGCTCTCTGTACCTGGCTGCCCTCCATAGGAAGCTAGGTCAAAATTCAATAAAACATCCTCAGGCCTCAGTTAATTATTGTGCCCTGGTTTGTTTTGTTATATTTTCCAATGATGTGCATGCACGTATTGGTCAGAAAGGCATAGACATCCCAGTCAGGGGTTGGAGCTGGAGAGGGAGAAGCTTACTTGAAACCAGATTCAATGCCTAGACCCAGGAATCATGAGTTGATATGAAGGCAGCCTCTGAAATGATGGACACAACCCGGGACACAACCATTGACTTCTGAATACTTCCTGGTTCTAGACAAGAACTGCTGCTCTGTCATTGTTGAAAAATGCAGGGGATAAAGATTTTGGCTTGGGCTGGTGTTGTTTGAGCTATCCGGCCTGCTTCGAGAGCTGGTATAGCTTTTCCTCTTGAAGTCAGTGACTGGGCTATGAACAAACTATTCTCCAATGCCTATTTGCATAAAGAGAATATCTCCATGCCTAGATTTTCTAAGGGGAATGGCACTATGTCTTTTGGTGCTCTGCTTCTTTGGAAGGTGATGGTAGTCCTCGGTGCCCCTGATTCTGACCTCTGTCTCTGCTCCCAGATGAGGGTCGTTTTCAGCCCCAATTTCTCCAATCTACGTTCAGGGCTCTTTTCTTTCTCTCACTCTTAATTCTCCAACAAGAGGCACCTCTTTCAATTCCGTCGAGATTCACTAAGCTCAATTTCATGTTACATCATTCTGCCTTATCTATGCAGGAAAAAGACGGTGTTCTTTCAAGTCGATGTCTCACAAGCCTACTGATGTGAGAACTCCAGCCCTCAAGACTTGTGTTGTCAAGAACTCGTGCCCTCCAGACCCTCTGCATGTCACAGCCAACGGCAATTGTAAACAGGTTTTTTGTGGTTTCCCAGTGTGTCTTGCTCTCCTGTGCCTTTGTCCTCACAGCCCTCTGATCCACGAACCAACCAAATCTCCCCTGACCTGAGCCATGTCTCCAAATTCTCCCATCATCTCTGCGACTTCCGTGTTCTTTCGCTGTGGAGTTTACATTGTAGGATTCGGGTCAATTTCCACCCCATTGCCATTGTTGTTGTCATCTTCCTGTTGCCTTCCTTTATACAAGCATAAAGATATTAGACACTACTACCATTTCACTATCCTCCATGTCACTGCAAATTCGTACTGAGACATAATCAAGAATGAATTCTTCCACTTGTCTCATATGGCAGTGTTGGGGAGAGCATTGTGCTTCGTCACATCTATCATTCTCAGAAAGACAACAAACAGAAGATTTTACTCCCTCATGACAGTCAAGAAACATATGAAAAAGCAAGGGTATTGGAACAAACAGTACGACTCTAATGAGGAACTCAAATGCTGGTGTTTGTTTGAAGGCAGTTTTGTGAGAACACGTGTTTCTCGAAGAGGAAAAGAGATGACATTCCTTGCAGAAGATTTTCCTGAAACGGATGGAATGTCTGTTTTCAAAGCATGTCAAATTGAATTGCTACCCATAAAAGACCGAATTCCTGCCTCCAATATTTTAATAATAACTGTTTTGTGAAACATACACAGACCAACACACATTAAAACATGCACATGCACTCACAAGAACACACAAAAACAAAAGACATGCAAAAGAGGGGGAGGAAGTGAGGAATCGTACTAATGAAGCAACCGCAAAGAAAATACCAAAAGGGGAAAGGATAATAGAATCCAATTCAGAAGACAACTGAAATGAGAAAGTGAACTATTACCTATCAATAATTCATTCGGTATTCAGGACTAATGTCTACCGTCAATACAAACAGTTGGTAGGAGTGGTTGAAATTCCAAAACAAAACAAAAAGGTAGAAAAGATCCACAAGTAAACACATATATTAAAAAAGCTCGACCTTCTGTTGCCCATAGGAGATTTTCTTCGACTATAAAGATACTCATAGCTTGCAAGTGAAGAAATTGGGAAGACTTAGGTTATGCTATTCCCAAGGAGAAGAGAGCCAAAGTGTTTGTACCTAACTCAGAGAGAGTGATTTTATGCCTTCGAGAGACAAAAGATTAGCGGAGGGGTTTTGTCTTGATGGAGCATCAAAATAACAGAAACCTGGAAGAATTGCCAACATATACACCACGAACAAGGGTGTATCTAAACGTTGGAAGCCTATGAACAGACAGGAAAAGAGATCGTGACTTTCCTCCAATACTGTTTGGAAATATGATATCCATGATAAGCACAGGACAGAACATCTGGATGGGAAGGAGATAAGGAATAAAAGACGTCCACATGCGCTCTCAACACAACTGAACTTTGAGGATCAATAAGTACGATTGTGTCTCAGAGGACAATAAGATATGTTCTTCCCACGACACACCTAACCTTGTCTATCCCAGGTCATGAGCTCGAATCCAAATCCAGTGGTAATTCATGGAAGAGAAGTCAAAACCTATCCTGTTCTCTTATGATCATGAAGGTATGTAAACAGGAAGATATCACTTTCAAATTGGAAATCACATATTGGGAAGCCTTATGATATTTCCCTTTCTCTGCTTGCCTTTTCCATTTCCCATCAGCCAGGCATGGGGCCTTCATGTCATTGCAAGGTCCAAGGGTTCATTCACTTAGAAGGTTGAGTTATACTGTGGTGCCTAAATGGACCCAAACTTCCTGATCCACTAGTTCTTGCAAGGGCATTGCGGCTCACTCCAAAGGTCTGCTTGAATGGGCCATAAAGCCTTCGGTATAGGCCGTCCCTTTCCTTCTGACTAAAGAGACTTGGTCAACATGTCTATACCCGTTACCACAACAAGTCCAGTTAACTAATGATAACAACGGGTGCAGTCCAGGCCTCTTCCTTAAGAGTTAGCTCTGATGCAGAATGTCACTCTACTCGAACACTTTGCAAATGTGTTTCAGGGAAAGCCAGGTAGACAGAGGCCTAATCCCTGAGCTGCGTGTTTCAGACACTAGGAGATGAGGCCACAGGCAGCACCATATATCGATGCCCTCACCTTTCTCCTCGAAAAGGGACTTTCCGTCCCTTAGTCAACACTGACCAATAGGCAAAGACGCTGACAAAGAACGCTTTCACCCACAGGATGACAATCCCCATGGTGAGCTGCTCATTCTCGCGAGGCCTCACTATTTCTTGATCTGTAGTAATTTTAGTGGAAATAAGTGACCCTGCTGTCTCCGGGATATGTTGGCCTAAAGTCAGGTATACTGAATGTCATTTTCAATCTTCTTTGTGTCTAGAAAGGGGAATTGGGACATACACCCACGAGACAAGCTGAGTTCGTGACCAGGATCAGAGGCATCTTGTTCTGTCCTTTCCGGGACTTACTAACTAAAGCCATAGGACACTAATATTATCGTAAAAGGACAGCTGCATCAGTGATGCCAGCATCTGGGATGTGACAAAGCTTTGAGGTCATAGCAACCACTAGTCATCAACCCATGCCTGATCAATACACTTGGCTGGAGTAATATGGGTGGGCAAAGAAGACCCCAAGCTATCCCAAATCACTGAAGCTGCCTGGGTCTCTCACAAAGGCATTTTGCGAAGTGAGTCGGTGTCACCTTCTCCATGGCCCAATTCGTAGTGTTTGGTCGTGAGTGTCAGCACCAGCCCTCTGGAATTCGAAGAAAGGCACGAATCCCTCATTCCATCTTAGCCACGACAGGCCAAGGAACAATCAGACTGAAAACATAGGCTCAAGGGAGGAAATGCGAGCCCTGCACAAGGGTGAAGCCCCCCCACCCAATCACGGAGCTCTGAAGAGGAAAATGGCCATGCAAGGAAAGCTCAAAGTGAACCCCGCAACTGTGCCAAAGACATGTTTGGTGTCTTCCACAGCGAGGACACAAGACCTCAAGCGTCTCCAGAAATGGTGCCAACAAGGACTCCCAATCTCCAAAATGACCATGCATCAAAGGCAGACTGTACACCCTAGAACCTTAGGTCCAGGATAGACTCATGTTCTTGGGGTCCACAGGAACCAAGGGAGAGCCTGTTGGAAGAGACCCATAGTGCAAGTGAAGCCATCTGAAAGACTTCCGTGCCCGTTTCAGGAAGACAACCTGTATGTCCAAAAGGACAATTGAAGAGGTTTCGAATCGAAGAACCTAGAGCACTCCCTCAGGGTGGAGCAGCTACCCTCTGTGGTACTGCATGGAGATGTTGCAGCACAAGCCTGCCTTTACACTCTCATGACAATTTCCACATGGTTTCATATTATAAGCAAACAGTGCCTCTTGCGGAAGATGGGCATGTTCCAATGGAGCCCGAGAGGATGCACACTGTGTCAACAATGGGTCAGTACAGCACGACAGTGGATGCTGCAGGTTATTTAGGGGATCCAGGAACATAGAACAGGAGAACGAACAAGGGAAATCCGAGTGAAGGTCGGGCATTTTAGGATGGTGGGAGGATCTCTGTACCTGGTTGCCCTCCATAGGAACCTAGGCCCAAATTCAATAAAACATCCTCTGGCCACATTCAATTATTGTGCACTGGTTTTGTCTGGGTTTTCTTGTCCAACGTTGGGCATGCACGTATTGGACAGAGAGGCAGAGAGATCCCAATCAGGGGGTGCAGCTGGAGATGGAGAATCTTACTTGCCCCTGATCAGAGACCTACAGGAGTCAATGCCAAGACCCTGGAATCATCAACTCAACAGAACGCAGGGCTGCAGAATGCTGTGTTCAGAGAAAACATGTGGTCAATGCTTTCTTCTCATCCCCTATGGGAGAGTCTTTTCTCCTAGACAAAGTATCATGGACTGAGGAAAGCAGTCCTCCAAGTGTTCCAAGGTTGGGATTTCGTGTTGGCAGGGTAGGAATCCAATGTCATCAACTACCTCTCTTGGCCAGTAGCTCTGTCTTGATGCTGCTAGTGCGAGAGCCCAAAATTTTTATGTCCCCATTGAGACATCTCCACAAACACTGCATTTCACGGATGCACTCCCAGGACTCACCATCTTCCCACTGCGTCTCCTGATATTGTCTCTGATCATTGTCTCCAGGCTCCTGCACCTGCTTGCTTGTTGTTGACATATGAGGGAAAAGGACGGTGTTCTTTTGAGTCGATGTCTGCCAAGACTGTTTAGCTGAAAACTCCAGCCCTCAAGACTTGTGTTGTCAGGGACTCGTGCCCTTCAGACCCTCTGCCTGTCACAGCCAAGGGCACTGGGAGACAGGCCCTTGTGGGTTCTCAATGTGCCCTGCTCTCCTGTGCCTTTACCCTCTGCATGCGCTCACGGCTCTCTGACCCACAAACCAAACAAATCACCCCTGAGCTATGTCTCCAACCTTCTCCCCTCATCTCTGCAACTTTTGTTCTCTTTCGCTGTGGAGTTTACCTTGTAGGCTTCAGGTAATATTCAACCCCATTGCAGTTGTTGTGGTCATCTTCCTGTTGCCTTCATGGCTGAAGACAAGCACGAGGTTATTAGACACTACTACCATCTCAAAGTCCTCGATGTCACTGCAAATTCGTACTGAGGCATAAGCAAGAATGAATTCTTCCACTTGTCTCATATGGCAGTGTTGCGGAGAGCATTGGGCTTCGTCACATGTATCATCCTCAGAAAGACAACAAACAGACGATTTCACTCCCTCATGACAATCAAGAAACCTACGAAAAAGTAAGGGCATTGGGACAAACAGTACAACTCTAATGAGGAACTCAAATAATGGTGTTTGTTTGAAGACAGTTTTGTGAGAACAACTGTTTCTCAAAGAGGACAAGAGATGAAATTCCTTGCAGAAGATTTTCCTGAAAGTGATGGAAACTGAGTTTTCATGGTATCTCAATTTTAATTGCTACTCATAAGAGACTGAATTCATATCACTCGAAATTTAATCATAAGTGTTGTGTGATACACACACAGATGACACACACATTAACACATTCACTTGCACACACACATGAACACACAGAAGGATAAGAGGTCTGTGTGTGTTTCACATCCTAATTATTATTAAAATGTGAGAGGATGGAATTCGGTCTCTTATGGGTAGCAATTCAATTTGACATGCTTTGAAAACTCACATTCCATCAGCTTCAGGAAATCTCCTTCAAGGAATATCATCTTTTGTCCTCTTCAAGAAACACGTGTTCTCACAACACTGCCTTCCAACAAACACCACCATTTGAATTCTTCATCAGAGTCATACTGTTTGTCCCAATACCCTTGGTTTTCCGTATGTTTCTTGACTGTCATGAGTTAGGGAAATCGTCTGTTGGCTGTTTTTCTGAGCATGATAGATGTGAAAAAGCACAATTCTCTCTGCAAGACTGCCATAAGAGACAAGTGGAAGAATTCCTTCTTGCTTATGTCTCAGTACGAAATGCGGTGACTGGAGGAGAGTGATGGTAGTAGTGTCTAATACCTCATTCTTGTCTTCAGCCATGAGGGCAACAGGAAGATGACCAAAACAACTGCAGTGGGGTGGAAATTGACCTGAAGCCCTACAAGGTAAACTCCAAAGCAAAAGAAAACAGAGGTGCAGAGATGATGGGAGAAGGTTGGCTACATGGCTCAGGTGAGATTTGGTTGGTTCGTGGATCGAGGGCCAGGACCCAGGCAGAGGACCAAGGCACAGGAGAGCAAGGCACACTGGGAACCCACAAAGAACCTGTTTCCTAGTGCCATTGAATGTGACATACCGAGGGTTTGAAGGACACGAGTACTTGACAACACAAGTGTCGAGGGCTGAAATTTTCATATCAGCAGGCTTGGCAGACATCGAACTAAAAGAACACCATCTTTTTCCTGCATAGCACAACAAGAAGCAACCAGGAGCAGACAGCCTGGAGACAATGATGAGAGACAATACTAAAAGACGAAGTGGGAAATGGTACATTGTAGGATTACACAGGTGAATGGAGTGCATCAGTGTTAATGGAGATGTCTCAATGTGGACATAATAATTTTGGGGCTCTGACAACAGCAGCATCAAGACAGACATACTGGCCAAGACAGGAAGGTGAGGACATAGGCTCCCAAGCCAGCCAACACGAAATCCCAATTGTGGAAACCTGGAGGACTGCCTTCCTCAGTCCAAGATGCTTAGTCCAAGGAGAACAGATTCTCCCATAGGGGACGAGAAGAAAGCTTTGACCACATGATCTCTTCGGAACACAGCATTCTGCAGGCCTGCGTTCTGCTGAGTTGGTGGAATTTCTCCTTTCACAGGCACACCAGAGCCCACCAAAGTAAATGTCAGCATATTAAGACCGGACCCTAAAGACACCAAATGACAGGAAAGGAGAGAAGGAGTTTAACGAATACAGAGAGGTGACAGAGACCTAGATACAATGATAAGATGGAAGAATCAATTGATGCCCAGGTAAAGGAAGAAGGAATGATTACGTCTAGGCAATCGGAGTGAAATCTCAACATAGAACACGCCCGATGTTGTGTTGAAAGCAGCGGCCTGGATACTCACTGTACATCAGAAAACATAGAAGATATCACAGAGTCTCGGACCACAGAGATAAAACTGATAAAGATAAAAGCACGTAAAGAACTCATGAAGAGAAGTTAGGTAGGAGATTGGATGCAAAGTACGGGAACATGGCAGAAGTGGCGGATCCAATTAGGGACCGGGAAGAACTGGCCTAGAAAATAAGGACGCCAATTTTAAGAGAGAAGGCAGAATGATGGAACATGATAGTGAGCTAAGGGAATCTCCAAGGAAATGAAAGAGGTGCCTCTTGTAGGCGAAGTAAGAGTGAGAGAAAGAAAAGAGGGCGGATCCTAGATTGGAGATGTTGGGGCTGAAAAGGACCCTCATCTGGGAGCAGAGAAAGTGGTCCAGAGTCAGAGGCACAGAGGACTCCCAACACCTTCCACAGAAGCGGAGCAACTAAAGATATAGCGTCATTCCCATGGAAAATCTAGGCATGGAGGTATTCTCTTTAGGCAAATAGGCATCGGGGAAGAGTTTGTCCATAGCCCAGTCATGACTTCAAGTGGAAAAGCTATACCTGCTCTCGAAGCAGGCCGGATAGCTCAGGAAACACCACCCAAACCAAAATCCTATTGCCTGCATTTCTGAACAATGACAGAGCAGCGGTTCTGTCTAGAACCAGGAGGTATTCAGAAGTCAAAGGTTGGGTCCCGGGTTGTGTCCATCAGTTCAGAGGCGGCCTTCAGATCAAATCATAATTCTAGGGTCTTGGCATTGACTCTGTTCTCAGGTTCTCTGCTCAGAGGCAAGTAAGCCTCTCCTTCTCCAGCTCCACCCCCTGATTGGGATCTCTCTGCCTCTCT
>NW_026739436.1:4608832-4631732 GCF_022355385.1 Mustela nigripes
AAAAAAAAAAAAAAAACTAAACAAACATAAAAACCTCCAAAGAATAAAGACCTGAAAATACAGGATTCCTCACTGCCCATCCCCTTGAGAGGGGTGGGAGAATTTAAATCAGGGAACATCATTGACTGAAACCCACCTGACAGGCCTCTGCCTCAGAAAACCAACCAGGAAAGAAAAAAGACTACAAGACAACAACCACTGCTACTTCATAGATACAACTTTTATTTTTAACTCATTCACACTATTCTGGTTTATTTGTATTATATAGATAATTTTTTAATCTAATTACCTTCAAAATGAGATGTCCAGTATATCAAATTCCATATTAATCTTCTAACCTAAGCTTTTTGATACAAACACATTTTTTTCTTTTGCATTCTAATTTTTTAAAAAATTTAGGTTAGTTTAGTCTAGTTTATTCCTTTTTCATTTTTATTTTCTAATGTTCATATAGAGTTAAACTTCAAGGTAATCTTCTTTTCCCAAACAATGCTATCCATATAGGTAAATAAATTATCATTTTATATTTTAATTCATTTTTTATTTATTTTATAGTCATATAGAATTCATATAAAAGTGACATAAAAGTCATATTCAGAGTCATAGCCAAGACCCTGGAATCATGAGTTGATCTGAAGGCCGCCTCTGAACTTATGGACAGAACAAGGGACCCAACCTTGGACTTCTGAATACCTCTTGGATCTAGACAAGAACCGCTGCTCTGTCATTGTTCAGAAATGCAGGGGTTAAGAATTTAGGCTTGGTCGGGTGTTGCTTGAGCTATCCGTCCTGATTTGAGAGCTGGTATAGCTTTTCCTCTTGAAGTCAGTGACTGGGCTATGGACAAACTATTCTCCGATGCCTATTTGCCTAAAGAGAATTCCTACATGCCAAGATTTTCCAGGGGGAAGGACACTATGTCTTTTTGTGCTATGCTTCTGTGGAAGGTGATGGGAGTCCTCTGTGCCTCTGATTCAGGACCTCTGTTTCAGCTCCAAGATGAGGGTCATTGACTGCCCCGATTCTCAAATCCATGTTCAGCCCTCTTTTCTTTCTCTCACTCTTATTTATCCTACAATAGGCACCTATTCCCTTCCTTTAGGAGGATGATTTCCTAAGCTCATTGTCATGTTCCATCATTCTCCTTCTCTCTTAGAATTTGCTTCCTTATTTTCTAGGCTTGGATCCTAATTGGATCCTCTACTTCTGCCATGTTCCCAGTCTTTGCATCCAGTCTCCTACCAATCTTCTCTTCAGGAGCTTTTAGGTTCTTTTATCTTTATCAGTTTTATATCTGTGGTTTGAGACTCTCTGATATCTTCTATGTTTTCTGATGTATAGGGAGGATCCAGGACACTGCTATCAAACCCACATCGGGCGTCTTATACGTAGAAGCTACACTCTGATTTCCTAGCCGTGATCCTTTCTTGTTCTTTTTCCTTGGCATCTATTGATTCTTCAATCTTCTAAGATCTAGATCTCTCTCTCCTCTCTGTATTCGAAATACTTATTCTCTTTTCTATCCTGTGGGTAATTTATTTAGGTAGAAGAGATCACTGAGTGACCAAGGGCGGGCCCTTAAGCTTTGTCGTGTGTGTGTGTGTGTGTGTGTGTGTGTGTGTGTGTGTGGCAGCATGCCATCTGATGTTTGTGTTGTGGCTGATGCTGTCCTTGAGACCAGCCATCTGCAGTGGCTGTCCTTGCCTGCTGTTTGGTGTGTTTGGGGCCTGGGCTAAATACGCTGAGGTTTACCTTGGTGGGCACTGGTGTGCCTCTGAAAGGAGACATTCCACAAACTCATCAGAATGCAGGCCTACAGAATGCGATCTGTGGTCCAGGCATTCTTCTCGTCCCCTATGGGAGAGTATATTCTCCTTGGACTAAACAACTTGGAGTGAGGAAGGCTGTCCCTCAAGTGTTCCATGGTTGGGATTTCACGTGGGCTGAGTAGGCCATCTTTTGGTGCTCTGTATGAGGTGAGGATTCTTCTCACCATCCTGTATTGGCTAGTAGCTCGGGCTTGATGCTCCTCGTGGGGGAGCCCAATATTTCTTATGCCCCCAATGAGACAACTCCACAAACACTGCCTCTCATGGATGCACTGCCAGGACCCACCAACTTCCCACTGCATGTCCTGGTATTGTCCCTGATCATGCTCTCCAGGTTGTCTGCACATGGATGCTTGTTGGTAACCTATGCAGGAAAAACACGGAGTTCTTTCGAGTTTATATCTGCCAAGCCTGCTGATCTGAACTCTCCAG
This sequence comes from Mustela nigripes, assembly GCF_022355385.1. NCBI lineage: Eukaryota > Metazoa > Chordata > Mammalia > Carnivora > Mustelidae > Mustela > Mustela nigripes. Next base: position 4,611,094 of record NW_026739436.1, read on the forward strand.
CACTCAAGACTTGAATTGTCAAGAACTCGTGCCCTTCAGACCCTCTTCTCGTCACAACCAATGGCACTGGTAAACAGGGGCCTTGTGGTTTACAAGCGTGCCCTGCTCTCCTGTGCCTTTGTCCTTTGCAAGGGATGACTACCATCTGATTCATGAACCAACGAAATCTCCTATAAGCCATGTCTCCAACCTTCTCTCTTTGTCTCTGCGACTACCTTTCTTCTTTGTGGAGTTTACCTTGTAGGCTTCCGGTGAATTTCCACACCATTGCAGTTGTTGATGTCATCTTCCTTTTGCCTTCTTGGCTCAAGACAAGCACGAGGTTATGAGACACTACTATCATCTCACTGTCTTCCATGTCACTACAAATTCTTACTGAGACATAAGAAAGAATGAATTCTTCCACTTGCCTCATGTGGCAGTGTTGCGGAGAGCATTGGGCTTCGTCACAGCTATCATTCTCAGAAAGACAACAAACAGATGATTTCACTCCCTCATGACAGTCAAGAAACATATGAAAAAGCAAGGGGTATAGGGACAAACAATACGACACTAATGAGGCACCCAATCGTGGTGATTGTGTGAAGGCATTTTTATGAGAATACGTGTTTATTGAAGAGGACAAAGCACCAATGTATTCCTTATGAGGCACATATTGTGGGAAACCATATGATATTTCCCTTTTTCTGCTTGCCTTTTCATTTCACATCAGCCAGGCATTGGACATTCATGTCTAGGCAATGTCCAGGGCATTCATTCTCTTCAAAGGCCGAGGATTATTTTCTTGCCAAAATGGACCAAGGCTTCATTATCCCTAGTCCTTGCAAGGGCATTGCAGCTCACTGCAAAGGTCCACTCGAATGGGCCTTGCAAGCCGTCGATATTCGCCGTACCTATCCTTCTGACAAAAAGATAATGGTCAACGTGATTATACCCGTTACCGCAACAAGGACAATTAATGATGATAATGGGTGCGGTCTGGGCCTCTTCCATAGGTTTAGCCCTGATGCAGAATGACACTCTCCTCTAAGACTTTGCAAAGGTGTGTAAGGGAAAGCCAGGTAGACAGAGCCATAAATGATTAGCCGTGTGTTTCAGAAAACTAAGAGATGAGACCACAGACAGCACCATATATCTATGCCCTCACCTTTTTCCTCGAAAGGGACTCTCCGTCCCGTAGTCATCACAAAGCCAAAGGCAAAAGATGCTGAGAAAAGACGCTCTCACACACAGGATCACCAACCCCATGGAGAGTTGTTGATACCCATGAGGCCTCATCATTTCTTGAGATCTCTATAAATTGTAGTGGAAAAGGACACCTTGCAGTCTCTGAGAAAATGTTGGCCTAATGGAAGGTATACTGAACATCATTTTCTTTCCCCTTTTTCCAGAAAGGGGAAGTGGGATACTAACCCACAATACACCTGAGTTCTTGATCAGACTCAGAGGGCTATTCTCCTGTCCTTCGGGGGCTTCCTACCTAAAGCCTTAGGACACCAATGTCTTGGGAGAGGGACAGCTGCTTCAGTGAAGCCAGCATTTGAATGTCACAATGCTTTGAGTTCATAGCAACCACTCCTCATTACATCACGCCTGATCACTACAATAGGCTAGAGTAGTCGTGGGTAGGCCAAGAGCACCCCAGGCCGTCCCGAACTGCTTGAGCTGTCTGGGTCTCTCACCAAGGAAGTTTGCAAAGTGAGTCGGTGTCACCTTCTACATGCCCAATTCATAGTGTTTGGACATGATTATCAGCACCAGCCCTCTGGATTCCAGAGAAAGACAAGCATCTACCATTCCATCTTCACAGCAACAGGCTAAGAAACAATCAGGCTTCAAGCAAAGCCTCAGGGGAGGAAATCTGAGCACAGCACAAGGGTCAGGCCCTTGCACCCTATCACGGTGCTTCTGAACAGGAAAATGGCCACCAAGGAGAGCTCAAAATGAACCCCCACAACCAATCCAAAGACATGTCTGGAGTCTTTTTAGCTAGGACACGAGTACCTCGAGCGTCTCCAGAAACGGTGCCACAAAGCCTCCCAAACTTCAAAAATGACCATGCATCAAGGCAGACTCTACACCCTTAACCGTAGGTCCAGGATGAACTCATGTACTTGGAGTCCACAGGAGCAAACAGAGAGCATGATGGAAGAGACTCATAGCCCAAGTGAAGCCATCTGAAAGAATTCCATGCCCGTTTCAGGAAGACAACTTGTATGTCCAAAAGGACCCATTGAAGAGGATTCGAATGTGGAAGAATCTTGAGCCCTCCCTCAGGGTGGAGCAGCTACTCCTGTGGAAATGAATGGTCATGGGGCAGCACAATCCTGCCTTCTACCTCTCATGACCCTCAGCCAAATGATGTCATGTGATAAGCAAACAGTGCCTGTTGTAGAAGATGGGCATGTTATTATGGAGACAGAAGAGAATAAAATTGTGTCAACAAGGGGGCAGTACAGCGTGACACACAGTGGATGCTTCAGGTTGGTGAGGAGATCCAGGAAGACAAAGATAGGAGAATGAACATTGGAGCTCCGAGCGAAGGTCTGGTATTTTAGGATGGTGGGAGGTTCTCTGTGCCTAGCTGCCCTCCATAGGAACCTTGGTCCAAATTCAATAAATCATCCTCTGCCCCCAGTCAATTATTGTGCCTGGTTTTGTTTTTGTTATCTTGTCAAACGATGCACTTTCACTTATTAGACAGAGAGTTCACAATCAGGGGGTAGAGCTGGTGAGGGAGAAGCTTACTTTCCCCCTGAGAGAACCTGACACCACAGTCATTGGCAAGACCCTGGAATCATGAGTTGATCTGAAGGCTGCCTCTGAACTGATTGACACATGCTGGGACCCAACCGTTGACTTCTGAGAACCTCATGGTTCTAAACAAGAACCGCTGCTCAGTCATTGTTCAGAAATGCAGGCGATAAGCGTTTTGGCCTGGGCTGGTGTTGCTTGAGCTATCCAGCTTTCTTCGAGAGCTGGTATAGCATTTCCTCTTGAAGTCAGTGACTGGGCTATGGACACACTATTCTCCCATACCTATTTGCTAAAGTGAATTCCTCCATGCCTAGATTTTCCAGGGGGAAATGACACTATGTCTTTTGGTGCTCTGCTTCTGTGGAAGGTGATGGGAGTCCTCTGTGCCTCTGATTGTGAACCTCTGTTTGTGCTACCAGATGAGGGTAATTTTCAGCCCCGATTTCTCAAATCCATGTTCAGTCCTCTTTCTTTCACTCACTCTTACATCTCCTACAAGAGGCACCTCTTTCAATTCCTGGAGATGATGATTCCCTAAGCTCATTGTCATGTCCCGTCATTCTTCCTTCTCTTTTAGAATTTGCTTCCTTATTTTCTAGACTAGTTCTTCCAGGTCACTCATTGGACCCTCTACTTCTGCCATGTTCCCGGACTTTGCATCCAGTCTCCTACCAATCTTCTCTTCAGGAGCTATTTATGTTCTTGTATCTTTATCAGTTTATCTCTGTGGTCCGAGACTCTCTGTTATCTTCTATGTTTTCTGGTGTACAGGAAGTATCAAGGCCGCTGTTTTCTATACCCCATCGGGCGTGTTCTATGTAGAAGTTTCTCTCTGATTGCCTAGCTGTGACCATTTCTTGTTCTTTTACCTTGGCATCAGTGGATTCTTCCATCTTTGCGTTGGATATAAGTCTCCGTCTTCCTCTCCGTATTGTGAAAGCTCATTCTTTTTCCAACCTTAGGTTAATGTCTTTAGGAAGAGGAAATCCGGGAGTGACCAAGTGCTGGCCCTTAAGGGATGATGGGTTTGTGTGTGTGTGTGTGTGTGTGTGTGTGATGCATGCCATCTGCTGTTGTGTTGTGGCTGACCCTGTCCTTGAGACCAGTCAACTGCAAGGGCCCTTCTTGCCTGGCGTTTGGTGTGTTTGGCGCTCGGGCTGAATATGCTGAGGTTTCACTTAGTAGGATCTGGTGTGCGTGTGAAAGGAGAAATTCTACAACCCAATAGAATGCAGGCCTGCAGAATGCTGTGTTCAGAAGAGAGCATGTGGTCAAGGCATTCTTCTTGTCCCCTATGGGAGATAGTGTTCTCCTTGCACTAAGCATCTTGGACTGAGGAAGGCAGTCCTCCAAGTGTTCCACAGTTGGGTTTTCGTGTTGGCAGGGTAGGCAGCAAATGTCTCACCATCCTGTCTTGGCCAGTAGCTCGATGCTGTTGCTACTCATTTGAAAGCTGAACATTTCTTATGCACCCATTGAATCATTTCCACAAACACTGCCTCTCACAGATGCAATGCCAGGACCCACTCTCCTCCAACTACATCTCGTGGTATTGTTTCTGATCATGGTCTCCAGGCTGTCTGCACCTGGTTGCTTGTTGGTGTCCCCTGCAAAAAAAACACGGTGTTCTTTCGAGTCGATTTCTGCCAAGCCTGGTAATCTGAAAACTCCAGCCCTCAAGAATTTTGTTGTCAAGAACTCATACCCTCTGTTCGTACAGCCAATTGCACTGGGAAACAGGTTCCTTGTGGGTTCCCAGTGTGCCCTGTTCTCCTGTGCCTTTGTCCTTTGCATGGGATCACTAACCTCTGATGCACGAACCTCCTAAATCTCCCATGAGCCATGTCTACAAACTTCTCCCATAGTTTCTGCGACCTCCGATCTCTTACTCTGTGGAGTTTTTTGTTGGCTTCAGGTCAATTTCTACCCTGCTTCCTTTATTGTTGTCATCTTCATTTTGCCTTCATGGCTGAAGACAAGCACGAGGTTATTAGACACTACTACCATCTCACTGTCCTCCATGTCACTGCAAATTCTTACTGAGACTTAAGCAAGAATCAATTCTTCCACATGTCTCATGTGACAGGCTTACAGAGAGCTTTGGGCTCTGTAATATCTATCATTCTCAGAAAGAAAACAAACAGACGATTTCACTCCCTCAAGACAGTCAAGAAACATATGAAAAATCAAGGGGTATAGGGACAAACAATACGATTCCAACGAGGCACACAAAATGTGGTGCTTGTTTGAAGGCAGTTTTGTGAGAATACGTGTTTATGGAAGAGGACAAATGATGACATTTCTTGCAGAAGATGTTCTTGACAGGGATGGAATGTGAGTTTTCAAGGCATGTCAAATTGAATTGCTAACCTTAAGAGACCCAATTCCTACCTCTTGAAATTTAATTATAAGTTTTGTGTGAAACACACACAGACCACGCACACATTACGACATGCACATGCACACACACACGAACACACAGACAGAGAAGACACGCAAAAGAGGGGGAGGAAGTGAGAAATCGCACTAATGAAGCATCCCCAAAGAAAATACCATAAAAGGGAAAGGCACAGAGAATTCAAGTCAGAAGTCAACCGAAATGAGAAAGTGAACTTCTTACCTAACAATAATCATTCAGCATTCAGGACGAAAGTCTCCTGTCAATACAAACATTTTGTAGGTGTGGTTGAAATTACAAAAAAAAATATAAAATAAAATAAAATAAAATAAACCAAAAAAAAAAAAAAAAGAGAGAAAGATCCATCAGAAAACAACAAATATAAAACAAGCTCGACCTCTGTTCCCCATAGGAGATTTCCTTTGACTATAAAGATACACATAGCTTCAAAGTGAAGAAATTTGGAAAGGTAGGTTATGCTCTTGCCAAGGAGAAGAGAGACAAAGTGATTGTGCCTAAGTCATCTAGAGTGATTTTATGCCTTTGAGAGACAAAGGAGAGAGGAAGGTGTTTTGTCATGATGGAGCATCAAAACATCAGAAACATGGAAGAACTGCCAACATATACACAAGAACATGTCTGTAACTAAACGTTGTAAGCATATGAACAGAGAGGAAAGGAGATGGGGACTTTAATTCAATATTGTTAGGGACTATGATATCCATGTTAAGCCCAACACAGATCATTCGGATCTAATGGTGGTAAGGAATAAGAGACGTTCATATGGGCTCTCCTGACCACCTGAACTTTGAGAATCCATGAGTAAGATTGTGTCTCTGAGGACAATAAGATATGTTCTTCCCACCGGCAGACCTAACTTTGTCTATTGCAGGTCATGAGCTGGAGTCCAAATCCAGGGGTAATTAATGGAAGAGAAGTCAAAGCCTATCCTGAGCACTTACGATCACGAAGGTGTGAAAATGGGAAGATATCACTTTCAAATTGGAAATACAACCATACCCTAATGATTGGAAAACACAACACACTCACGAACTAGCAGTGAATGCAAGAAAGAAAATCCAAAGGAAATGCAGAAAGAGCCATGAACAAAGGAATGTCAAGAAACTTAAGGAATGATGCCAAAATATTTTATTGGGAAACCATAAAGGGTTAAACGCATGCATTACCAAATTTAAAAACACGGGGGAAAAAAAAAAAAAGGAACCTAACTGGACGCCTGAAGGAACAAGTAGAAGAAGTGCCGAAATCCAAAGTTAATAGAAAAAATGAAATCACACATATGCTTATCGAAATAAAGGAAATACATACAAACCAATAGAAAAATAAATCCAGAGATCTCACACTTCAGTTCTGAAAACATGAACAAACTGCAGAAGCCATTAATGGGATATAGCAGGGAGACAAGCACACAGCTGCAAGTATGAAACCACAGAAAGAAAAAGAAAGAAAGGAAAAAAGAATAACCTAAGAGGCACATACACACATTTATGCTAGCAAATCCAAGACCGGAGAGAAAAGGTTAAATTCCCAGACACATAGAAACTCCCACGATTAGGTCAGGAAACCTACAAAATCTCAGCTCTCAAGTAGTGACTGAAGCATTTGAAGCAGTAATCAAACACCTGCCAGCACACAGAGGGCCAGGTCCAAGTCATGTTCCTTGGCCACTCTTGTAGGTCTTTAGCGAAGGCAATGTCTTGTTTTCTCATCAATTTCAGAGATGGAAGAGGGGGGTAGACTCTAATTTACAAGGATAAAGACCCCATTCAGATAAGAACATTTTAGGAAACAAATCCCATGCCGTTTCAATAAGGAAAGATAATAAAAATATAATTCTTTCCTTTTTGTCCTTGTGCCTTCTTTAGGTTTTGAAAGGGTCACATTGTTTTTCTCTGAATTTTTTTGTTGAAAATCTTAGAATTCTTCTTGGAATATTTTTGTCATTTTTTTTTTGACAAAGTATTCACGGATCTTTTAGTTTCATATGCGACCTAGTGCTTTTCCTAATATATGACACAGCTCCTGGGCACCTATTAAGCAGCTCCCTTATTCCCTGCATGTGTCTCTTCTCTGTAACCCTCAGCTTGGTTCTCAGAGTCCTGAGTCACTCTTGGTGGGTCTCCTTCTCTGCATATTTCCCATTCAGTTTTCCTTTCCTTTACTAAGGGCCAAGGTATTCCTCCTGAGAAACATATTGTGGAAAGCTATATGATATTTCCATGGTCTGCCTGTCTTTTCATTTCCCATTACCCAGATAGGGGACGTTCATGTCAATGTAAGGTCCAGGTGTTCATCCTCCCCGAAGGCTGAGTAATACTCTGTTACCAAGATGGACCACAGCTTCTTCATCACTCGTCTGCAAGGACCTTGAGGCTCATTACACAGTTCTGTTCAAGTGGGCTTTGCAAGCCGTCTATATAGGCCATCCCTTTCCTTTTGACTAAATAGACTTGGTCAACATGTCTATACCCGTTCCACTACAAGTACAGTTAACTAATGATGACAACAGGTGCGGTACTGGCCTCTTACTTCAGAGTTAGCTCTGATTCAGAACGTCACTTTCCTCGAAGACTTTGCAAAGTTAAGGGAAAACCAGGTAGACAGAGCCCTAATTCCTTAACCTTGTGTTTCAGAACTCTAGGAGATTAGGACAAAGGCAGCACCATATATTCATGCCCTCACCTTTTTCCTCAAAAAGGGACTTTCTGTCCGTTAGTCATCCCTGACCTGTTGGGAAAAGACACTGACAATGGACTTGCTCACCCACATGATGACAAACCCCATGGAGAGCTCTTGGTACGCAGGATGACTCACTGTTTCTTGAGATCTAGAAATTGTAGTGGAAATAGGACACCTTGCTGTCTCTGGATAAATGTTGGCCTGAAGGAAGGTATAATGAACATCATTTTTTCCCTATTTATCTAGAAAGTGGAAGTGGGACATTAACCCACAAGACAACCTGAGTTCCTGAACGGGCTCAGAGCACTCTTGTTCTGTCCTTCCCGGGCTTCCTACCTAAAGCCATAGGATACCAAGGTCATGGGAGAGGGACAGCTGCTTCAGTGAAGCCAGCATCTGTGATGTCACAAAGCTTTGAGGTCATAGCAACCAATCGTCATAAACACATGCCTGATCACTACACTTGGTTGGAGTATTCATGGTTGTGCTAATAGAACCCCTAGCCGTCCCAAACCGGTGGAGCCGCCTGGGTCACTCACCAAGGCAATTTGTGAAGCGATTTGGTATCACCTTCTCCATGGTCCGATTCGTAGTGTTTCGTCCTGACTGTCAGCACCAGCCCTCTGGATTTCGGATAAAGGAAAGAATCCACCATTCCATCTTAGCCAGGAAAGGTCAAGTAACAATCAGGCCTCAAGCAAACCTCAGGGGAGGGAATCTGAGTCCTGCACAAAGGTTAGGCCCTCCCACCCAATCACCGATCTTCTGAACAGGAGAAGGGCCACCCAAGGAAAGCTCAAAGGGAACACCCCCAATCATGACATAGACATGTCTGGAGTCTTCAACAGTGCAGACACAAGTGTTAGGGTTTTTAATCAAGGTAGCAAGACTGATACAAAGTGAAGGTCAAGCAAAGCTTAATTTCATTCCAAACATCGAGAATCATACTGACTTGTCAGGGCCTTCTCTTCCAAATTCGGCCCCCTCCAGCATCACAGACTAACATGTATTCATGTAGTTTAGCTGGGCTATACACAGGTGGCCTTGAGATTGCAATACACAGAGAAAACTGCACTGTGGTGCTAGGTCTGCCAGACATAGAAAAAACAGCTAGTAACACACGGATGGACAATTAAATCTCAATTTACCTAGTAGATATAAGCTCCCCACTGTGTGGATATCTTCTTGTGGCCTAACCTGCCCTTATTTCTAGGTTTTGAGAGTAAATACCTTTGGGAGGGGCAGTATCAATCTAAATGTACTGCATGAGGTCAATCTATGTATACTGCATAAACACAAAATGATTCCCTCTGGCCACCCAGGCTCTTACATTCCTCCCTATTCTTTGGAGATTAGTCCAATCCTTGACTTTTCATCCAGCTCTACATTCTCTGGTTATAAAGGGTTTATTGAGCATGTAATTCTAACATTTTTATCGCTCACATTTTCTTTTGTATATGACACTAGTGTACAGTCGGCTGTATATTTACACTAGTGTAAATGACACTAGTGCACAGTCGGCTGATGAGTTACCCATTTACAGCTTCATAGAACCCTTTCCATTTTTTTTCTAATTTCCTTTATCTAATTAACTACCTATACTTTACATCAACAGGTAAAAATAGGAGCAACAACAATCTGATAGTCTTTTCAGTCTTAGGTTAAGTCCACGGTGAGTGGGATCTTTGGCTGTGGCTTCCACCTTTGGGGGTCATCTTCTTTTAAGGCTCATTTGATGTGACATGCTTGAATCCAGGCCCTGATGTATTCTACTTTTACTGCTGTGGTGTAGTCAGGGTAACAGTAAAAGGTCCCATCCAGCCAGGCTCTAAGCTCCCCACTTGATAATGTCTTATCCAAACAAAGTGATTGGGTTGGAAAGGATGTGGTTCCACCTCTGTCTCCATACCAGTGTGGGCAGTCTGGATCCCTGCATTTTTTTAAAATACAGACTGTAATGCCTGCAGTGACTGGAGTATGGACTGATCAGTCATTTCTGCTAGGGCAACCTTTTGTAGCCGAGGACAGAACGGGAGCAGGGTTTCTCCCAAACATTTCAAATGGGGTCACCCTGTTTAAATAGTGTGTACATCTTGCCCTGAGCAGGGTGAAAGGAAGGAGATCCACGCATCCACTGCCCATCTCCAGGGTTAGTTTTGTCAAGGTCACTTTAAAATTCCGGTTCATTGTCTCTACATGCCCAAAACTCTGAGTCTTATAGGCACAATGTAGTTTCCAATTTGTGCCCATGGCCTTGGACAATTCATGTGAGACTGAAGTCAAAATGCAAGGCCATTGTCTGACCCAATCGTGAGATGCAGCCCAGACCTAGGAATTATTTTTCCTATAGGTTTCTGGCTACCACTCCTGCCGTCTCATGTTTCTCGGAAAAAGCCTCAACCTGGCCTGAAATGGTATCTGCAAAAACTAACATATACTTGTCCCCATATATCCCGGTTTTATTTCTGTAATATCTATTTTCCAATAAGTTCCTGGTTCCCTACCTCTTTCTCTTTTCCCTCTTCCAATTCTAGTTACTCCCACATTAACTGGCTGGCACTGCACACATCTATCAACTATATCCTGAACCATACGCCATAATTTAGAAGCCTGGAACTGCTTGCCTTTAAGTTCCTTGAGTTTGAGTGACCCCAGGTGAGTACCCTAATGTATCTGGTCTACTAACTTCTTTCCTAGTCTTCGAGGAAGAATTACATTTCCTGTTTTAGTCTAAGCCCAGTCCCCTTTATAATATAATTTAGCCATTTTTGTAAATACTTTAAATCATCCTCTGAATACTCCAGTTTATCTGGTAGGGGTAGATCCAGGTGTGTAACCAGCTCTTGCATTGTTTCTCAGGCTGCTTGCTTTAAATCTCGATTGATAATTGGTTTCATTTTGAAATCATATCAGTCCTCATGGGTGTCGCAAGAAATGCATAACAGCCACCTCTTTTGGGTCCCAATATTTCTCTTCTGTTTTAATTACTTTTACTTCTGCTGTTAATAGGCTCATTTCTTTTTAAGTACTCCATGTGTATGGAGAGTAGAAAAGACATACCTGTGGTGCGTATTGATGTTAGTGGTTTTACCTTTAGCCATCTGCAGTGCCTTAGTGATTTCAATCAGTTCTGCTTGTTGTGCCTAAGTTCCATGTGGCAGGGTGCTGCCCAGAATTCCTGCTCAGGATAAACTACCACAGCACTCACATACCTCACATACCTCTTTCCATGAACAGAGTCATCTCTGCATCTGGGAAGGGCATGTCTCTGAGATCCACTCTTATTCCTGTGACTTGGTATAGGACCTCCCCACAGTTATGTGGATGGTCAGCCAGCAACTCTGGGAGCAGTGTGGCTGTATTTAGCAGCACTGGTGGCTGTGAGATCACACTTGGTTTGTTGAGGAGGAGGGTCTGATACACTGTCACTCGGGTGTTCACCATCCATCAGTCAGTTGGAGTCTACGAAGGTCCGCGATAGCGTGTGTGGTGGTCAAGATGAGATTTTGACCTAATGGTCTAGCATTATATCTCACTTGGTTAAGACCTACATGTGCAACGAATTTAATTCCATTTGTCATTCAAGCAACCCTTCAGTTTCAGATTACCAAAGACTTTGGAATCCACTTTAACAATTACCCATTAAAACCTTGATACAGACAAATAACTATCTCCACTTCAGATGCCATGCTCTCCCACCAACAAGGGGGAGGGGCTAGGCAATCCACGTCAGGCCAGAGAAGGCAAAGAATTCCCCAAAACAAAGGGGGTTTCGGCAGCTGCTTGGGAATATTTTTTAAAGTCTTTGGCTCAAGGTCGGTTCATCCCACAGTGCCAGTTCTGCTTACCAAAAGTGGTCCATTAGGCACTCATATTCCATGCTCAGCTCCAATGAGCATCAGCATTGGGCACCTAAGCTCACTCTTAGACTAACCCCAGTTGGTTACAGTCATAGCCCTTAACACACGAAATGAGTGAGTGAGAAGCCTCACATCTATTATGAGAACAGAGAGATTAAAGTCAGAGTCCCTTTACTCTCTGCTTGCCCCTTTCCTTCAATCATAACAAACAATACAATGGACAACAAAAGGACCAGGCAAAGACAACCGTAGGCCCAACGATTCTTACCAATAACCTGCCACTGGTGGGGGCTTTCTTTATCCCCTGATCGCCTAGGAGGACTCGAACTGTCAAACCGCCCAGGGGGACTTGAACCCCCTGAATGTCTAGGGGGACTTGAACCTCCCTGACTGTCCAGCGGGACTCGAACCCCTGGAGTTCGCCTAGGGGTATTTGAATCCCCTCTAACCGCCAAGGGGAACTCGAGCCCCCTGACCATCTAGGGGGACTCGACCCCCTGAACAGCCAGGGGTACTTGAACCCCCATACAATCTACCAGCAGAGGATGGGGCATCTCCGCATCCACACCATCTCTGGGGAGCATGGCTGCTGCCAGCTTCTAGCAGTGGGCCATACCCTGCAGCTCCATGCAGGATCCCATGATCTTACATCCAGGGCTTTTCCAAAATTACCAAAGCTGGCTCAGTTCTCATCATTTGAATTCGGGTGGCCCTCCAAAGATAGGGTCCTTATTCAAGGGAGCGAGACTGATACAAAGTGAAGGTCAAGCAAACGTTAATTTTGCACAAAGCATCGAGTATCATATTGACCGGCCAGGGCCTTCTCTAGCAAAGGGGCGACCCCACCCAGCCTCGCAGACTAACATTTATAGCGGTAGATTAGCCAGGCTATACAGAGTTGGCCAATGAGATAACAATACCGAAAAAACTGCACAGTCGTGCTAAGTCGGCTACACCACAAAAACAAAATGCTAGGTAACACATGGGTGGACAATTGGATCTCAATTTACCCTAGTATATATATGCGTGCCCCTCTAATGGGATGTCTTCACTTGGCCTGATTCACCCTTGTATCTAGGCTTTGAGAGTACGCTCCTCTGGGAGTAGTAGGGTCAATTTCGTATACTGCATGGGTTCAATATAAGTTTACTGCAGAAACACAAAATGACTCCCTCTGGCCTAGTGGCCCTTAAAACGAGTACCTGTAGCGTCTCTAGAAATCGAGCCAAAATGACTTCTGAATCTTCAAAACTGACGATGTACTAAGGGCAGATTCTACATCTTAGAACCTTAGGTCCAGAATGGACTCATGTACTTGGAGTCCACAGGAGCAAGCATGGAGCATGTTGGAAAAGACCCATAGCCGAAGTGAAGCCATCGAAAGACTTCCCTGCCCATTTCAGGAAGACAACTTGTATCTTCAAAAGGACACATTGAAGAGGATTCAAATGTCAAAGAACCTGGAGCATTCCCACAGGGTCCTGCAGGTACCCTCTGGAGAAGTCCATGTAGATGTGACAGCACAAGCCTGCCTTCACCCTCTCATGAACATCCCCCAAATGGTTAAATGGGATAAGCAAACAGTGCCTCTTGTGGAAGATGGGCGTGTTCTAATGGAGCCAGCAGAAGATGAACAGTGGGTCAACAAAGGGCCATTACAGAGCCACAGACAGCGTATGCTACAGGTTGGTGAGGATATTCAGGAAGACAAGGAACTGGAGAATGAACATTGGAGCTCTGAGCGAAGGTCTGGCATTTGAGGATGGTGGGAGGTTCTCTGAACCTGGCTGCCTTCCATAGAGATCTAGGTCCAAATTAAAGAAAACATCCCCTGGCCACACTCAATCCTTGTACCCTGGGTATGTTTTTGTCTTTTTGTCAAACAATGCACATGCACGTATTTGACAGAGAGACAGAGAGATCACAATCAGGGTGTAGAGCTGGAGAGGGAAAAGCTGACTTACCCCTGAGCAGGGAACCTGAGAACAGAGTCGATGCCAAGACCCTGGGTTCATGAGTTGAGCTGAAGGCCGCCTCTGAACTCATAGACACAATCCATGACACAATCTTTGACTTATGAATACGTCCTAGTTCTAGACGTGAACCACTGCTCTGTCATTGTTCACAAATGCAGGGGAAATGGATTTTGGCTTGGGCTGGTGTTGCTTGAGCTATCTGGCCTGCTTCGAGAGCTGGTATAGTTTGTCCTCTTGAGTTAAGTGACTTGGCTATGTACAAACTACACTCCCACGCATATTTAGGTAATGAGAATTCCTCCATTGATAGCTTTTGCAGGGGGAATGAAACTATGTCTTGTGGTTCTATGCTTCTGTAGATGGTGATGTGAGTCCTCCTTGCCACTGAATCTGGATCTCTGCTTCTGCTCCCAGATGAGGGACAGTTTTAGCTCTGAATTCTCAAATCCATGTTCAGCCCTCTTTTTTTTCTCTCACTCCTACTTCTCCTAGAATAAGCACCTCTTTCTATTCCTTGGAGTCGATGACTTTCCTAAGCTCAGTGTCATTTTTCTTCATTCTTCCTTCTTTCTTTGGATTTGCTTCCGTATTTACCAATCCTTTTCTGCCAGGTCAACACTTTGGTCCTTTGCTTCCGCCAGCTTCTTGGATTTTTCCTTCAGTCTGCTACCAATCTTTTATTCAGGAACTCTTTATTTATTTTATTTTATTTTATTTTATTTTATCTTATTGTATTTTTATTTTATTTTATTTTATTTTATTTTATTTTATTTTATTTCTATCAGTTTAATCTATGTGGTTTGAGACTCCCTGATATTTTTCTGCCTTCAATCCTCCATTGGGCGTGTTATATGTGAGGTTTCACTCCGATTACCTGGCCATGATCATTTCGTGTCTTCTTCCTTGGCAACAATTGATTCTTCCATCTTTGTCTTGGATATAGGTCTCTGACGTTTTCTCAGTATTTGAAAAATCAATTCTGTTTTTTATCCTGATGGTAATTTCTTTAGAAATAAGAGATCGTGGAGTGCCCATGGGCTGGCCCTTGAGGGAGTCTCGGGTATGTGTGTGTGGCATGCATGCCCTCTGCTGTTGTATCATAGCTGTCCCCTGTCCTTGAGACCAGTCATATGCAGAGGCTCTCTTTGCCAGCCTTTTGGTGTGTTTGGGCTGAATAGGCTGAGGTTTAGCTTGGTGGGATCTGGTGTGCCTGTGAAATGAGAAAGTCAACCTACACAACAGAATGAAGGCCTGTAGTATTCTGTGGTCAGGGGACAGCCTGTGTTCAGGGCTTTCTTCTAGTCCCCTATGGGAGAATCTGTTCTCTTAAAATGAAGCAAGTTGGACTCAGGAACACAGTACCCTATTTGTTCCATGGTTAGAATTTCGTGTTTGCAGGAGAGGCAATTAAAGCCCTCACCATCCTGCCTTTGGCCAGTAGCTCAGTCTTGATGCTGCCTATGCGAGAGCCCCAAATTTCTTTTGCCCCCATCAAATCATCTCCAAGAACCTTGCCTCTCACTAATGTACAGCCAGAACTCATCATCTTCCCTCTGTGTCACCTGGTATTTTCTCTAATTGTGGTTTCCAGGCTGTCTTCACCTGGCTATTTTTTGGTGTTCTCTGCCACAGAAATACAGTGTTCTTTTGAGTTGATATGCCAAGGCTGCTGATCTAAAATCTCCAGGACTCAAGGCCCTTTGTTGGCATGAACTAGTACGATCCAGACCCCCTGATGTTCAGAATCAATGGAATTGGAGAACGTACTCCTCGTGGGTTCCAAGTGTGCTCCGATCTCTTGTGGCTTTGTCCATTGCATTGTCTCACTGCCTTATGAATTACCAACTTCCCACTTTCCCCCTAAACCATGTCTCCAATCTTCTCCCATAGTGTTTGCAACTTATTCTCTCTTTTGCTATGGAGTTTGCTTTGTAAGCTCCAGTTCATTTCTGCCATGTTGAAGTTGATGTGGCATTCTTCCTGTTGTGTTCCTGGATAAAGACAAGTCTGGAGTTACCAGGCACTACTACCATCTCACTCTCCTGAAAAAGCCCCACAGAATCTTACCCAGCCATAAGCAAGAATGAATTCTTGCCACTTGCCTCATGTGGCAGAATTGTGGAGAGCATTAGCCTACGTCACATCTATCAGTCCCAGAAAGACAAATAACATACAATTTCACTCTCTCATGACTGTCAAGAGACATATGAAAAAGCAAGGGAAAAGGGGACAAACAATACGACACTAACCAGGCACACAAAATGTGGTGTTTCTTGACGTCAGGTTTGAGAGAATATGTGTTTATCAAAGAGGACAAAAGATGACATTCTTTGTAGGAAATGTGGCTGAAAGAGAGGGAATGTGAATTTCAAGGCATGTCAAATTGAATTGCTATCCATTAAATACCGACTTCCTATCTCCATCAATTTAATTATAATTTTATTTGAAACACACTCAGAAAACACACACACACACACAGATAAGACACACAAAAGATGGAGAGGAAGTGAAGAATAGCACTAATAAAGCAAACCCAAAAGAAAAGAACTGAGAGAAAAGAATAAATTCCAAGGCACATATTCACTCCAAAGATTAGGTCAGGAAACCTACAAAATCTCAGCTCTGAAGTAGTGACTAAAGCGTTTGAAGCAGTAATCAAACCCCGGTCAACACACAGATGGTGAGGTGCAAATCATTTCCTGTTCAACTCTTCTAGACATTTAGGGAAGGCAATCCCATTTTCTTCTCCTCGATTCCACAAATGGAGGAGGTGGATGAACTCTAATTAACTAGTATAAAGACCCAATTCAAATAATGACATTTTAGGAAATAAATTATATTCCATTTCAATAATTAAACATAAAAATATATAATTCTTTCCTTTTCTCTGTCTGTCTTCACCTGCATTTGAAAGGGCCAGCTTGTTTTTGTTTTATTATTTTGTACTGTTGAGGAAGCCAGCCTGTCATCCATCATCCATTTTTGACAGAGTATTCACTGATGCTTTAGTTCCATATATGACCTAGTATTCCTCCTAAGATATGCAAGAACTCTTCATACCCATTAGCAAGTTCCCTCATTCCCTGCATGTCTCTTTTTTTCCTTGACTCTCAGCTTGATTCCTCAGAGTTCTGAGATACTCATGGTTTGTCTCCTTCTCTGACTTATCCCCCTTCAGTTTTTCCTTCTTTCTAATAAGGGCCGTGGTATTCCTCCTAGGGCCCATAAGAGAGAAGCCATATGATATTTCCTGTTGTCTCCTTGACCTTTTCATTTCACAAACCTAGTCCTGTGGCATTCATGTCAGTGCAAGAAAATACCACATCTCCTGACCACCCATTCACCAGTTCTCTTTTCTGTAACCCTCAGCTGGATTCTCAGAGTCCTGAGTCACTCCTGGTGGATCTCATTCTCTGACTTCTTGCCCTTCAGTATTGCCTTCCTTTACTAAGGGCCATGGTATTCCTCCCGAGGCACATATTTGGGAAGCCATATGATATTTCCCTTTGTCTGCTTGCCTTTTCCATTTCCCATCAGCAGGGCATGGTTCATTCATGTCAAGGCAAGGTCAAGGGCTCTTTCACTTCGATGGCAGAGGAATACTGTGGTGCCTAAATGGACCCAAACTTCCTGATCCACTAGTCCTTGCAAAGACATTTAGGCTAACTCCAAAGGTCTGCTCGAATGGGTCTTGCAAGCTGTTGGTATAGGCCGTCCCTTTCCTTCTGACTAAAGAGAATTGGTCCTCATGTCTATACCCATTACCACAAAAGTACAGTTAACTAATAATGACAACTGGCTCGGTCCAGGCCTCTTCATTGAGAATTAGCTCTGATGCAGAATGTCACTATCCTCGAAGACTTTGAAATGGTATTTAAGGAAAAGCCAGGTAAACAGAGTCCTCATTCCTTAGCCTCGTGTGTCAGAACACTAGGAGACGAGGCCACAGACGGCACCATATATCGATGCCCTCACCTTTTAGATGCTGACAAAATACGCTCTTAATGACAGCAAAACAAACCCATGAAGAGCTGCTCATTCCCGCGAGGCTTCATCTTTTCTTGAGATATCAAGAAATTGTAGATATCTAGAAATAATAGTGGAAAAGGACACCTTGCCGTCTCCGGGGATATGTTGCCTAAAAAAGGTACACTGAATGTCATTTTCCTTCATCTATGTCTCCAGAAAGGGGAAGTTGGACATTAACCCACAAGACATCCTGAGTTCTTGATCAGGTTCAGTGGGCTCTTGTTCTGTCCTTCCTGGGCTTCCTACTTAAAGCCATAGGACAACAAGGTCATGGGAGAGGCACAGCTGCTTCAGTGAAGCCAGCATCTGTGATGTCACAAAGCTTTGAGGTCATAGCAACCACTCCTCATCAACCCAGGCCTGATCACTACACTTGACTGGAGTCATCATGGGTGGGCCAAGAGGACCCCAAGCTGTCCGAAACCGCTGGAGCCGCCTGGGCCTCTCATCATGGCAGTTAGCAAAGCGAGTCCATGTCACCTTCTCCATGGCCCAATTCATACGGTTTGGTCGTGAGTGTCAGCACCAGCCCTCTGGACCTCAGAGAAAGGCAAGGATCCCTCATTCCATCTTAGCCACGACAGACCAAGAAACTAACATACCGCAAGCAAAGCCTCAGGGGAAGAAATCCGAGACTTGCGCAAGTGTGAGGCCCTCCCCCTAAATCACGGGGCATCTGAACAGGTAAAGGCCCACCCAAGGGTAGCTCAAAGTGAACCCCCGCAACCGTCTCCAGAAACGGTGCCAACAAGCCCCCCAATATTCCAAATAGACCATGCATCCAAGGCAGACTCTACACCCTAGAACCTAGGGCCAGGACGGACACATGTTTGGAGTCCACAGGAGCCAACAGAGAGCATGTTGGAAGAGACCCATAGCCCAAGTGAAGGATCTGAAAGACTTCCGTGCCCGTTTCAGGAAAAGACAACTTGTATGTCCAAAAGGACGTATTGAAGAGGATTCAAATGTGGAAGAACATTGAGCATTCCCTCAGCTATCCTCTGTGGAACTGCATGGAGATGTGGCAGCACAAGCCTGTCGTCACCCTCTCATGACCATCCCCCAAATGGTTACAAGCAAAGCAAGAAGGAATTCTTCCACTTGTCTCTTATGGCTCTCTCTTGCAGAGAGCATTGGGCTTCATCACATCGATCATTCTCAGAAAGACAAAACAGACGATTTCACTAACGCATGACAGTCAAGAAACGTACGAAAAAGCAAGGGAATTCGGACAAACAGTATGACTCTAATGAGGAATTCAAATGGTGGTGTTTGTTGAAAGGCAGTTTTATGAGAACATGTGTTTCTTCAAGAGGACAAGAGATGACATTCCTTGCAGGAGATTTCCTTAAACTGATGGAATGTGAGATTTCAATGCATGTCAAATTCAATTGCTACACATAAGATACCGAATTCCAATCTCTTGTATTTTAATAATAAGTGTGATGTGAAACACACACAGACCACACACACATTAACACATGCACATGCACACACACATGAACAGACACAAAGATAAGACATGCAAAAGATGGGGAGGAAGCGAGGAATCGTACCAATGAAGCAACCCCAAGAAAATACCATATAGTTGAAAGGCAAATAGAATCCAAGTGAGAAGCCAACCGAAATGAGAAAGTGAACTATTACCTATCAATAATGCATTCAGTACTCAGGACAAAAGTCTCCCGTCAATACAAACAGTTTGTAAGAGTGGTGGAAATTCCAAATCAAAATAAAAAAAAAAAAAAGTTAGAAAAGATCCATAAGAAAACAACAAATATTAAACAAGCTCTTCCTTCTGATGCCCATAGGAGATTTCCTTTGACTATAAAGATACTCTTAGCTTGCAAGTGAAGAAATCGGGAAGATGTAGGTTATGCTATTCCCAAGGAGAAGAGAGCCAAAGTGTTTGTGCCTACGTCAACGAGAGTGATTTTATGCCATCGAGAGACAAAAGATAAGCGGAAGGTGTTTTGTCTTGATGGAGCATCAAAGCAACAGAAACCTGGAAGAATTGCCAACATATACACCACGAACAAGGGTGTATCTAAACGTTGGAAGCCCATGAACACCGAGGAAGGGAGATGGCGACTTTTATCCAATACTGTTGTTAACTATGATATTCACGTTAAGCACAGGACAGATCATCTGGATGGGAAGGTGCTAAGGACGTCCACATGGGCTCTCGAGACAACCTGAACTTTGGGGATCCATGAGAAAGATTGCGTCTCTGAGGACAATAAGATATGTTCTTCCCAGCAGCAGACCTAACTTTGTGTATCGCTGGTCATGAGCTCGAGTGCAAACCCAGTCGTAATTCATGGAAGGGAAGTCAAAACCTATCCTGTTCACTTCTGATCACGAAGGTATGAAAGCAGGAAGATATCACTTACTAATTGGAAATACAGCCAGACACTAAATGTTGGAAAACACAACACACTAACGAAATAGCAATGAATGCAAGAAATAAAATCGAAAGGAAAAGCAGAAAGTGCCATGAATGAAGGATTTCTAAGAAACTTATAAGATAATGCCAAAACATTTTATGGGGAAACCATATAGGGTTTAAATGCATGCATTTCCAAATTTTAAAAACACCGAAAAAGAAAACTCCTAAAAGGACGACTGAAAGAACAAGATGGAGAAAAAACGAACTCCAAAGTTAACAGAAGAAATTGAAGTCATACATGTGATTATCAAAATTAAGGAAATATAAACAAATCAATAGGAAAAAAATCAGTAGATCTCACATTTCAGTTTTGACAACATGAAAAAACCGCAGAAGCCATTAGTGGGATAAAACTGGGAGACAAGCACACAGCTGCAAGTATGAAAGCACATGACAACTCATAGCAAGGAAAAAAGAATAACCGAAGAGGCACATCCACATTTTTATGCAGACAAATCCAAGAACTGAGA